>NW_027464587.1:372500-477500 GCF_043290135.1 Rhipicephalus microplus
GCGAGTATTAAACTGCGATAGGTGAAATGTTGTGAAAGCACACAAAACGGCATGAACAAGCCAAATACTGCGTGTTCTACCGTTACAAGTGCGAAACTGCTATATTGTGATATTCTCGTTAAAGCGCATGCAAGCATCGTGAAACCTTAAAGAACAATGTCATTTAGCGAGATACAGCGTTCTGTACTGCAATAAGTTGGTGAAAAACTGTGAGGTTATGCAAATATCGTAATTGTGAACGAAACAGTGTAATAGAGCGTTTTTAGATACAAGTGCGAATGTTCGGTTAGGTTAAGATATGAACCGTCGTAAAACCGCATTAAACAATGTCACTTAGTGAGATGCAGTGTTTTTCACCATTACAAGTCGGGAACTGCGATATCTAATGTGAAACCGCTTGCAACCGTCGTTAGGTTAGGTTAGGTTAGGTTAGGTTAGGTTAGGTTTGGTTAGGTTAGGTTAGGTTAGATTAGGTTAGGTTGGGTTGAATTGGGTTAGGTTAGGTTAGGTTACGTTGGGTTAGGTTAGGTTAGGTTACGTTAGGTTAGGTTAGGTAAGGATAATTTGGTTAGGTTAGGTAAGGATAATTTGGTTAGGTTAGGTAAGGTTAGGTTAGGTTAGGTTAGGTTGGGGTGGGTGTTGTTGGGTTGGGTTGGGTTGGGTTAGGTTTGGTTAGGTTAGGTTAGGTTACGTTAGGTTAGGTTAGGTTAGGTTACGTTAGGTTATGTTAGGTTAGGTTAGGTTACGTTAGGTTAGGTTAGATCAGGTAAGGTTAGGTTACGTTAGAATAGGTTAGGTTACGTTAGGTTACGTTAGGTTAGGTTAGGTTTGGTTAGGTTAGGTTAGGTTAGCTTAGGTTAGGTTAGGTTGGGTTGGGTTAGGTTACGTTAGGTTAGGTTAGGTTAGGTTTGGTTAGGTTAGGTAGGTTAGGTTATGTTAGGTAAGGTTTGGTTAGGTTAGGTTAGGTTAGGTTGGGTCAGGTTGGGTTAAGTAAGGTTAGGTTAGGTTGGGTTAGGTTAAGTTAGGTTAGGTTAAGATATGAACCGCGCTAAAACCGCATTAGACAATGTCACTTAGTTAGATGTAGTGTTTTTCAACATTACAAGTCGGGAACTACGATATCTAATAGGAAAGCGCATGAAACCGTCGTAATCTTGTAGAAAACATTGTAAAGTTGCGAGTAAAACGTTTTCTAACGATAGAAGTGCGAAGGTTAGGTTAGGTTAGGTTAGTTTAAGCTAGGTAGCGTCGTGAAACTACCAAAAACGACGTCATCTAACGAGATAGTGTTGTTTTATTGCGAGTATTAAACTGCGATAGGTGAAATGTTGTGAAAGCACACAAAACGGCATGAACAAGCCAAATACTGCGTGTTCTACCGTTACAAGTGCGAAACACCTATATTGTGATATTCTCGTTAAAGCGCATGCAAGCATCGTGAAACCTTAAAGAACAATGTCATTTAGCGAGATACAGCGTTCTGTACTGCAATAAGTTGGTGAAAAACTGTGAGGTTATGCAAATATCGTAATTGTGACCGAAACAGTGGAATAGAGCGTTTTTAGATACAAGTGCGAATGTTCGGTTATGTTAAGATATGAACCGTCGTAAAACCGCATTAAACAATGTCACTTAGTGAGATGCAGTGTTTTTCACCATTACAAGTCGGAAACTGCGATATCTAATGTGAAAGCGCTTGCAACCGTCGTTAGGTTAGGTTAGGTTAGGTTAGGTTAGGTTTGGTTAGGTTAGGTTAGGTTAGGTTAGATTAGGTTAGGTTGGGTTGAGTTGGGTTAGGTTATGTTAGGTTAGGGTACGTTGGGTTAGGTTAGGTTAGGTTAGGTTAGGTTACGTTAGGTTAGGTTAGGTTACGTTAGGTTAGGTTAGGTTAGGTTACGTTAGGTTAAGTTAGGTTAGGTAAGGATAATTTGGTTAGGTTAGGTAAGGTTAGGTTAGGTTAGGTTAGGTTGGAGTGGGTGTTGTTGGGTTGGGTTGGGTTGGGTTAGGTTGGGTTAGGTTAGGTTAGGTTAGGTTGGGTTAGGTTAGTTTAGGTTAGGTTAGGTTAGGTTAGGTTGGGTTGGGTTGGGTTAGGTTAGGTTAGGTTAGGTTAGGTAAGGTTAGGTTAGGTTAGGTTACGTTAGGTTAAGGTATGAACCGTCGTAAATCCGCGTTAAACAATGTCACTTAGTGAGATGCAGTGTTTTTCACCTTTACAAGTTGGGAACTGCGATATCTAATGTGAAAGCGCTTGAAACCGTCGTAATGTTGTAGAAAGCAATGTAAAGTAGCGAGTAAATCGTTTTCTAACGATAGAAGTCCGAAGGTTATGTTAGGTTGAGTTATGTTAGTTTAAGCTAGGTAGCGTCGTGAAACCACCAAAAACGACGTCATCTAACGAGATAGTGTTGTTTTATTGCGAGTACGAAACTGCGATAGGTGAAATGTTGTGAAAGCACACAAAACGGCATGAACAAGCCAAATACTGCGTGTTCTACCGTTACAAGTGCGAAACTGCTATATTGTGATATTCTCGTTAAAGCGCATGCAAGCATCGTGAAACCTTAAAGAACGATGTCATTTAGCGAGATACAGCGTTCTGTACTGCCATAAGTTGGTGAAAAACTGTGAGGTTATGCAAATTTCGTAATTGTGAACGAAACAGTGTAATAGAGCGTTTTTCAATACAAGTGCGAATCTTAAATTAGGTTAAGATATGAACCGTCGTAAAACCGCATTAAACAATGTCACTTAGTGAGATGCAGTGTTTTTCACCATTACAAGTCGGGAACTGCGATATCTAATGTGAAAGCGCTTGCAAACGTCGTTTGGTTAGGTTAGATTAGGTTAGGTTACGTTAGGTTAGGTTAGGTTAGGTTTGGTTAGGTTAGGTTAGGTTAGGTTATGTTAGGTAAGGTTTGGTTAGGTTAGGTTAGGTTAGGTTGGGTTAGGTTGGGTTAAGTAAGGTTAGGTTAGGTTGGGTTAGGTTAGGTTAGGTTAAGATATGAACCGCGCTAAAACCGCATTAAACAATGTCACCTAATGAGATGCTGTGTTTTTCACCATTACAAGTCGGGAACTGCGATATCTAATGTGAAAGCGCATGAAACCATCGTAATTTTGTAGAAAACATTGTAAAGTAGCGAATAAAACGTTTTCTAATGATAGAAGTGCGAAGGTTAGGTTAGTTTGAGCTAGGTAGCGTCGTGAAACTACCAAAAACGACGTCATCTAACGAGATAGTGTTGTTTTATTGCGAGTATTAAACTGCGATAGGTGAAATGTTGTGAAAGCACACAAAACGGCATGAACAAGCCAAATACTGCGTGTTCTACCGTTACAAGTGCGAAACACCTATATTGTGATATTCTCGTTAAAGCGCATGCAAGCATCGTGAAACCTTAAAGAACAATGTCATTTAGCGAGATACAGCGTTCTGTACTGCAATAAGTTGGTGAAAAACTGTGAGGTTATGCAAATATCGTAATTGTGACCGAAACAGTGGAATAGAGCGTTTTTAGATACAAGTGCGAATGTTCGGTTATGTTAAGATATGAACCGTCGTAAAACCGCATTAAACAATGTCACTTAGTGAGATGCAGTGTTTTTCACCATTACAAGTCGGAAACTGCGATATCTAATGTGAAAGCGCTTGCAACCGTCGTTAGGTTAGGTTAGGTTAGGTTAGGTTAGGTTTGGTTAGGTTAGGTTAGGTTAGGTTAGATTAGGTTAGGTTGGGTTGAGTTGGGTTAGGTTATGTTAGGTTAGGGTACGTTGGGTTAGGTTAGGTTAGGTTAGGTTACGTTAGGTTAGGTTAGGTTACGTTAGGTTAGGTTAGGTTAGGTTACGTTAGGTTAAGTTAGGTTAGGTAAGGATAATTTGGTTAGGTTAGGTAAGGTTAGGTTAGGTTAGGTTAGGTTGGAGTGGGTTTTGTTGGGTTGGGTTGGGTTGGGTTAGGTTGGGTTAGGTTAGGTTAGGTTAGGTTGGGTTAGGTTAGTTTAGGTTAGGTTAGGTTAGGTTAGGTTGGGTTGGGTTGGGTTAGGTTAGGTTAGGTTAGGTAAGGTTAGGTTAGGTTAGATTACGTTAGGTTAAGGTATGAACCGTCGTAAATCCGCGTTAAACAATGTCACTTAGTGAGATGCAGTGTTTTTCACCTTTACAAGTTGGGAACTGCGATATCTAATGTGAAAGCGCTTGAAACCGTCGTAATGTTGTAGAAAGCACTGTAAAGTAGCGAGTAAATCGTTTTCTAACGATAGAAGTCCGAAGGTTATGTTAGGTTGAGTTATGTTAGTTTAAGCTAGGTAGCGTCGTGAAACCACCAAAAACGACGTCATCTAACGAGATAGTGTTGTTTTATTGCGAGTACGAAACTGCGATAGGTGAAATGTTGTGAAAGCACACAAAACGGCATGAACAAGCCAAATACTGCGTGTTCTACCGTTACAAGTGCGAAACTGCTATATTGTGATATTCTCGTTAAAGCGCATGCAAGCATCGTGAAACCTTAAAGAACGATGTCATTTAGCGAGATACAGCGTTCTGTACTGCCATAAGTTGGTGAAAAACTGTGAGGTTATGCAAATTTCGTAATTGTGAACGAAACAGTGTAATAGAGCGTTTTTCAATACAAGTGCGAATCTTAAATTAGGTTAAGATATGAACCGTCATAAAACCGCATTAAACAATGTCACTTAGTGAGATGCAGTGTTTTTCACCATTACAAGTCGGGAACTGCGATATCTAATGTGAAAGCGCTTGCAAACGTCGTTTGGTTAGGTTAGATTAGGTTAGGTTACGTTAGGTTAGGTTAGGTTAGGTTTGGTTAGGTTAGGTTAGGTTAGGTTATGTTAGGTAAGGTTTGGTTAGGTTAGGTTACGTTAGGTTGGGTTAGGTTGGGTTAAGTAAGGTTAGGTTAGGTTGGGTTAGGTTAGGTTAGGTTAAGATATGAACCGCGCTAAAACCGCAATAAACAATGTCACTTAATGAGATGCTGTGTTTTTCACCATTACAAGTCGGGAACTGCGATATCTAATGTGAAAGCGCATGAAACCATCGTAATTTTGTAGAAAACATTGTAAAGTAGCGAATAAAACGTTTTCTAATGATAGAAGTGCGAAGGTTAGGTTAGTTTGAGCTAGGTAGCGTCGTGAAACCACCAAAAACGATGTCATCTAACGAGATAGTGTTGTTTTATTGCGAGTACGAAACTGCGATAGGTGAAATATTGTGATAGCACACAAAATGGCATGAACTAGCGAGATACTGCGTGTTGTACCGTTACAAGGGCGAAACTGCTATGTTGTGATATTCTCGTTAAAGCGCATGCAAGCATCGTGAAACCTTAAAGAACAATGTCATTTAGCGAGATACAGCGTTCTGTACTGCAATAAGTTGGTGAAAAACTGTGAGGTTATGCAAATATCGTAACTGTGAACGAAACAATGTAATAGAGCGTTTTAGATTCAAGTGCGAATGTTAGGTTAGGTTAAGATATGAACCGTCGTAAAACCGCATTAAACAATGTCACTTAGTGAGATGCAGTATTTTTCACCATTACAAGTCAGGAACTGCGATATCTAATGTGAAAGCGCTTGCAACCGTCGTTAGGTTAGGTTAGGTTTGGTTAGGTTAGGTTAGGTTAGGTTAGGTTAGGTTGGGTTGGGTTGGGTTAGGTTAGGTTAGGTTAGGTTGGGTTAGGTTAGTTTAGGTTAGGTTAGGTTAAGTTGGGTTGGGTTGGGTTAGGTTAGGTTAGGTTAGGTAAGTTTAGGTTAGGTTAGGTTAGGTTAGGTTACGTTAGGTTAAGGTATGAACCGTCGTAAAACCGCATTAAACAATGTCACTTAGTGAGATGCAGTGTTTTTCACCTTTACAAGTTGGGAACTGCGATATCTAATGTGAAAGCGCTTGAAACCGTCGTAATGTTGTAGAAACAATGTCAAGTAGCGAGTAAAACGTTTTCTAACGATAGAAGTGCGAAGGTTATGTTAGGTTGAGTTATGTTAGTTTAAGCTAGGTAGCGTCGTGAAACCACCAAAAACGACGTCATCTAACGAGATAGTGTTGTTTTATTGCGAGTACGAAACTGCGATAGGTGAAATGTTGTGAAAGCACACAAAACGGCATGAACAAGCCAAATACTGCGTGTTGTACCGTTACAAGTGCGAAACTGCTATGTTGTGATATTCTCGTTAAAGCGCATGCAAGCATCGTGAAACCTTAAAGAATGATGTCATTTAGCGAGACACAGCGTTCTGTACGGTAATAAGTTGGTGAAAAACTGTGAGGTCATGGAAATATCGTAATTGTGAACGAAACAGTGTAATAGAGCGTTTTGACATACAAGCGCGAATGTTGGGTTAGGTTAAGATATGAACCGTCGTAAAACCGCATTAAACAATGTCACTTAGTGAGATGCAGTGTTTTTCACCATTACAAGTCGGAAACTGCGATATCTAATGTGAAAGCGCTTGCAACCGTCGTTAGGTTAGGTTAGGTTAGGTTAGGTTAGGTTTGGTTAGGTTAGGTTAGGTTAGGTTAGATTAGGTTAGGTTGGGTTGAGTTGGGTTAGGTTATGTTAGGTTAGGGTACGTTGGGTTAGGTTAGGTTAGGTTAGGTTACGTTAGGTTAGGTTAGGTTACGTTAGGTTAGGTTACGTTAGGTTAAGTTAGGTTAGGTAAGGATAATTTGGTTAGGTTAGGTAAGGTTAGGTTAGGTTAGGTTAGGTTGGAGTGGGTGTTGTTGGGTTGGGTTGGGTTGGGTTAGGTTTGGTTAGGTTAGGTTAGGTTACGTTAGGTTAGGTTAGGTTAGGTTAGGTTATGTTAGGTCAGGTTAGGTTACGTTAGGTTAGGTTAGATCAGGTAAGGTTAGGTTACGTTAGAATAGGTTAGGTTAGGTTACGTTAGGTTAGGTTAGGTTAGGTTAGGTTTGGTTAGGTTAGGTTAGGTTAGCTTAGGTTAGGTTAGGTTGGGTTGGGTTGGGTTAGGTTGGGTTAGGTTAGGTTAGGTTAGGTTAGGTTGGGTTAGGTTAGTTTAGGTTAGGTTAGGTTAGGTTAGGTTGGGTTGGGTTGGGTTAGGTTAGGTTAGGTTAGGTTAGGTAAGGTTAGGTTAGGTTAGGTTAGGTTACGTTAGGTTAAGGGAGGAACCGTCGTAAAACCGCGTTAAACAATGTCACTTAGTGAGATGCAGTGTTTTTCACCTTTACAAGTTGGGAACTGCGATATCTAATGTGAAAGCGCTTGAAACCGTCCTAATGTTGTAGAAAGCAATGTAAAGTAGCGAGTAAAACGTTTTCTAACGATAGAAGTCCGAAGGTTATGTTAGGTTGAGTTATGTTAGTTTAAGCTAGGTAGCGTCGTGAGACCACCAAAAAGGACGTAATCTAACGAGATAGTGTTATTTTATTGCATGTACGAAACTGCAATAGGTGAAATGTTGTGAAAGTACACAAAACGGCATGAACAAGCCAGATACTGCCTGTTGTCCGTTACAAGTGCGAAACTGCTATAATGTGATATTCTCGTTAAAGCGCATGCAAGCATCGTGAAACCTTAAAGAACGATGTCATTTAGCGAGATACAGCGTTCTGTACTGCCATAAGTTGGTGAAAAACTGTGAGGTTATGCAAATTTCGTAATTGTGAACGAAACAGTGTAATAGAGCGTTTTTCAATACAAGTGCGAATCTTAAGTTAGGTTAAGATATGAACCGTCGTAAAACCGCATTAAACAATGTCACTTAGTGAGATGCAGTGTTTTTCACCATTACAAGTCGGGAACTGCGATATCTAATGTGAAAGCGCTTGCAAACGTCGTTTGGTTAGGTTAGATTAGGTTAGGTTACGTTAGGTTAGGTTAGGTTAGGTTTGGTTAGGTTAGGTTAGGTTAGGTTATGTTAGGTAAGGTTTGGTTAGGTTAGGTTAGGTTAGGTTGGGTTAGGTTGGGTTAAGTAAGGTTAGGTTAGGTTGGGTTAGGTTAGGTTAGGTTAAGATATGAACCGCGCTAAAACCGCATTAAACAATGTCACTTAATGAGATGCTGTGTTTTTCACCATTACAAGTCGGGAACTGCGATATCTAATGTGAAAGCGAATGAAACCATCGTAATTTTGTAGAAAACATTGTAAAGTAGCGAATAAAACGTTTTCTAACGATAGAAGTGCGAAGGTTAGGTTAGTTTGAGCTAGGTAGCGTCGTGAAACCTCCAAAAACGATGTCATCTAACGAGATAGTGTTGTTTTATTGCAAGTATTAAACTGCGATAGGTGAAATGTTGTGAAAGCACACAAAAAGGCATGAACAAGCCAAATAATGCGTGTTCTACCGTTACAAGTGCGAAACTGCTATATTGTGATATTCTCGTTAAAGCGTATGCAAGCTTCGTGAAACCTTAAAGAACAATGTCATTTAGCGAGATACAGCGTTCTGTACTGCAATAAGTTGGTGAAAAACTGTGAGGTTATGCAAATATCGTAATTGTGAACGAAACAGTGTAATAGAGCGTTTTAGATTCAAGTGCGAATGTTAGGTTAGGTTAAGATATGAACCGTCGTAAAACCGCATTAAACAATGTCACTTAGTGAGATGCAGTATTTTTCACCATTACAAGTCAGGAACTGCGATATCTATTGTGAAAGCGCATGAAACTGTCGTAATGTTGTAGAGAGCATTGTAAAGTAGCGAGTAAAACGTTTTCTAACGATAGAAGTGTGAAGGTTATATTAGGTTGAGTTATGTTAGTTTAAGCTATGTAGCGTCGTGAGACCACAAAAAAGGACGTCATCTAACGAGATAGTGTTGTTTTATTGCATGTACGAAACTGCAATAGGTGAAATGTTGTGAAAGTACACAAAACGGCATGAACAAGCCAGATACTGCGTGTTGTACCGTTACAAGTGCGAAACTGCTATAATGTGATATTCTCGTTAAAGCGCATGCAAGCATCGTGAAACCTTAAAGAAGGATGTCATTTAGCGAGATACAGCGTTCTGTACTGCCATAGGTTGGTGAAAAACTGTGAGGTTATGCAAATTTCGTAATTGTGAACGAAACAGTGTAATAGAGCGTTTTTCAATACAAGTGCGAATCTTAAGTTAGGTTAAGATATGAACCGTCGTAAAACCGCATTAAACAATGTCACTTAGTGAGATGCAGTGTTTTTCACCATTACAAGTCGGGAACTGCGATATCTAATGTGAAAGCGCTTGCAAACGTCGTTAGGTTAGGTTAGGTTAGGTTACGTTAGGTTAGGTTAGGTTAGGTTTGGTTAGGTTAGGTTAGGTTAGGTTATGTTAGGTAAGGTTTGGTTAGGTTAGGTTAGGTTGGGTTAGGTTGGGTTAAGTAAGGTTAGGTTAGGTTGGGTTAGGTTAGGTTAGGTTAGGTTAAGATATGAACCGCGCTAAAACCGCATTAAACAATGTAACTTAGTGAGATGCTGTGTTTTTCACCATTACAAGTCGGGAACTGCGATATCTAATGTGAAAGCGCATGAAACCGTCGTAATCTTGCAGAAAACAATGTAAAGTAGCGAATAAAACGTTTTCTAACGATAGAAGTGCGAAGGTTAGGTTAGTTTGAGCTAGATAGCGTCGTGAAACCGCCAAAAACGATGTCATCTAACGAGATAGTGTTGTTTTATTGCGAGTACGAAACTGCGATAGGTGAAATATTGTGAAAGCACACAAAATGGCATGAACTAGCCAGATACTGCGTCTTGTGCCGTTACAAGTGCGAAACTGCTTTATTGTGATATTCTCGTTAAAGCGCATGCAAGTATCGTGAAACCCTAAAGAACGATGTCAATTAGCGAGATACAGCGTTCTGTATTGTAATAAGTTGGTGAGAAACTGTGAGGTCAAGCAAATATCGTAATTGTGAACGAAACAGTTTAATTGAGCATAATTAGATACAAGTGCGAATGTTAGGTTAGGTTGAGATATCAACCGTCGTAAAACCGCATTAAACAATGTCACTTAGTTAGATGTAGTGTTTTTCAACATTCTAAGTCGGGAACTACGATATCTAATAGGAAAGCGCATGAAACCGTCGTATACTTGTAGAAAACATTGTAAAGTTGCGAGTAAAACGTTTTCTAACGATAGAAGTGCGAAGGTTAGGTTAGGTTAGGTTAGTTTAAGCTAGGTAGCGTCGTGAAACTACCAAAAACGACGTCATCTAACGAGATAGTGTTGTTTTATTGCGAGTATTAAACTGCGATAGGTGAAATGTTGTGAAAGCACACAAAACGGCATGAACAAGCCAAATAATGCGTGTTCTACCGTTACAAGTGCGAAACTGCTATATTGTGATATTCTCGTTAAAGCGCATGCAAGCATCGTGAAACCTTAAAGAACAATGTCATTTAGCGAGATACAGCGTTCTGTACTGCAATAAGTTGGTGAAAAACTGTGAGGTTATGCAAATATCGTAATTGTGAACGAAACAGTGTAATAGAGCGTTTTTAGATACAAGTGCGAATGTTCGGTTAGGTTAAGATATGAACCATCGTAAAACCGCATTAAACAATGTCACTTAGTGAGATGCAGTGTTTTTCACCATTACAAGTCGGGAACTGCGATATCTAATGTGAAAGCGCTTGCAACCGTCGTTAGGTTAGGTTAGGTTAGGTTAGGTTAGATTAGGTTAGGTTGGGTTGAATTGGGTTAGGTTAGGTTAGGTTAGGTTACGTTAGGTTAGGTTAGGTTACGTTAGGTTAGGTTAGAATAGGTTAGGTTAGGTAAGGATAATTTGGTTAGGTTAGGTAAGGATAATTTGGTTGGGTTAGGTAAGGTTAGGTTAGGTTAGGTTAGGTTGGGGTGGGTGTTGTTGGGTTGGGTTGGGTTGGGTTAGGTTTGGTTAGGTTAGGTTAGGTTACGTTAGGTTAGGTTAGGTTAGGTTACGTTAGGTTATGTTAGGTTAGGTTAGGTTACGTTAGGTTAGGTAAGATCAGGTAAGGTTAGGTTACGTTAGAATAGGTCAGGTTACGTTAGGTTACGTTAGGTTAGGTTAGGTTAGGTTTGGTTAGGTTAGGTTAGGTTAGCTTAGGTTAGGTTAGGTTGGGTTGGGTTGGGTTAGGTTGGGTTAGGTTAGGTTAGGTTAGGTTAGGTTAGGTTGGGTTAGGTTAGTTTAGGTTAGGTTAGGTTAGGTTAGGTTGGGTTGGGTTGGGTTAGGTTAGGTTAGGTTAGGTTAGGTAAGGTTAGGTTAGGTTAGGTTAGGTTACGTTAGGTTAAGGTATGAACCGTCGTAAAACCGCGTTAAACAATGTCACTTAGTGAGATGTGTTTTTCATCTTTACAAGTTGGGAACTGCGATATCTAATGTGAAAGCGCTTGAAACCGTCGTAATGTTGTAGAAAGCAATGTAAAGTAGCGAGTAAAACGTTTTCTAACGATAGAAGTCCGAAGGTTATGTTAGGTTGAGTTATGTTAGTTTAAGCTAGGTAGCGTCGTGAAACCACCAAAAACGACGTCATCTAACGAGATAGTGTTGTTTTATTGCGAGTACGAAACTGCGATATGTGAAATGTTGTGAAAGCACACAAAACGTCATGAACAAGCCAAATACTGCGTGTTGTACCGTTACAAGTGCGAAACTGCTATGTTGTGATATTCTCGTTAAAGCGCATGCAAGCATCGTGAAACCTTAAAGAACAATGTCATTTAGCGAGATACAGCGTTCTGTACTGCAATAAGTTGGTGAAAAACTGTGAGGTTATGCAAATATCGTAATTGTGAACGAAACAGTGTAATAGAGCGTTTTTAGATACAAGTGCGAATGTTCGGTTAGGTTAAGATATGAACCGTCGTAAAACCGCATTAAACAATGTCACTTAGTGAGATGCAGTGTTTTTCACCATTACAAGTCGGGAACTGCGATATCTAATGTGAAAGCGCTTGCAACCGTCGTTAGGTTAGGTTAGGTTAGGTTAGGTTAGATTAGGTTAGGTTGGGTAAGGATAATTTGGTTAGGTTAGGTAAGGATAATTTGGTTGGGTTAGGTAAGGTTAGGTTAGGTTAGGTTAGGTTGGGGTGGGTGTTGTTGGGTTGGGTTGGGTTGGGTTAGGTTTGGTTAGGTTAGGTTAGGTTACGTTAGGTTAGGTTAGGTTAGGTTACGTTAGGTTATGTTAGGTTAGGTTAGGTTACGTTAGGTTAGGTTAGATCAGGTAAGGTTAGGTTACGTTAGAATAGGTTAGGTTACGTTAGGTTACGTTAGGTTAGGTTAGGTAAGGTTAGGTTTGGTTAGGTTAGGTTAGGTTAGCTTAGGTTAGGTTAGGTTGGGTTGGGTTGGGTTAGGTTGGGTTAGGTTAGGTTAGGTTAGGTTAGGTTAGGTTGGGTTAGGTTAGTTTAGGTTAGGTTAGGTTAGGTTAGGTTAGGTTGGGTTGGGTTGGGTTAGGTTAGGTTAGGTTAGGTTAGGTAAGGTTAGGTTAGGTTAGGTTAGGTTACGTTAGGTTAAGGTATGAACCGTCGTAAAACCGCGTTAAACAATGTCACTTAGTGAGATGTGTTTTTCATCTTTACAAGTTGGGAACTGCGATATCTAATGTGAAAGCGCTTGAAACCGTCGTAATGTTGTAGAAAGCAATGTAAAGTAGCGAGTAAAACGTTTTCTAACGATAGAAGTCCGAAGGTTATGTTAGGTTGAGTTATGTTAGTTTAAGCTAGGTAGCGTCGTGAAACCACCAAAAACGACGTCATCTAACGAGATAGTGTTGTTTTATTGCGAGTACGAAACTGCGATATGTGAAATGTTGTGAAAGCACACAAAACGTCATGAACAAGCCAAATACTGCGTGTTGTACCGTTACAAGTGCGAAACTGCTATGTTGTGATATTCTCGTTAAAGCGCATGCAAGCATCGTGAAACCTTAAAGAACCATGTCATTTAGCGAGATACAGCGTTCTGTACTGCAATACGTTGGTGAAAAACTGTGAGGTTATGCAAATATCGTAATTGTGAACGAAACAGTGTAATAGAGCGTTTTTCAATACAATTGCGAATCTTAAGTTAGGTTAAGATATGAACCGTCGTAAAACCGCATTAAACAATGTCACTTAGTGAGATGCAGTGTTTTTCACCATTACAAGTCGGGAACTGCGATATTTAATGTGAAAGCGCTTGCAAACGTCGTTAGGTTAGGTTAGGTTAGGTTAGGTTACGTTAGGTTAGGTTAGGTTAGGTTTGGTTAGGTTAGGTAGGTTAGGTTAGGTTACGTTAGGTTAGGTTAGGTTAGGTTTGGTTAGGTTAGGTTAGGTTAGGTTACGTTAGGTTAAGATATGAACCGCGCTAAAACCGCATTAGACAATGTCACTTAGTTAGATGTAGTGTTTTTCAACATTACAAGTCGGGAACTACGATATCTAATAGGAAAGCGCATGAAACCGTCGTAATCTTGTAGAAAACATTGTAAAGTTGCGAGTAAAACGTTTTCTAACGATAGAAGTGCGAAGGTTAGGTTAGGTTAGGTTAGTTTAAGCTAGGTAGCGTCGTGAAACTACCAAAAACGACGTCATCTAACGAGATAGTGTTGTTTTATTGCGAGTATTAAACTGCGATAGGTGAAATGTTGTGAAAGCACACAAAACGGCATGAACAAGCCAAATACTGCGTGTTCTACCGTTACAAGTGCGAAACTGCTATATTGTGATATTCTCGTTAAAGCGCATGCAAGCATCGTGAAACCTTAAAGAACAATGTCATTTAGCGAGATACAGCGTTCTGTACTGCAATAAGTTGGTGAAAAACTGTGAGGTTATGCAAATATCGTAATTGTGAACGAAACAGTGGAATAGAGCGTTTTTAGATACAAGTGCGAATGTTCGGTTAGGTTAAGATATGAACCGTTGTAAAACCGCATTAAACAGTGTCACTGAGTGAGATGCAGTGTTTTTCGCTATTACAGGTCGGGAACTGCGATATCTATTGTGAAAGCGCATGAAACTGTCGTAATGTTGTAGAGAGCATTGTAAAGTAGCGAGTAAAACGTTTTCTAACGATAGAAGTGCGAAGGTTATATTAGGTTGAGTTATGTTAGTTTAAGCTATGTAGCGTCGTGAGACCACCAAAAAGGACGTCATCTAACGAGATAGTGTTGTTTTATTGCATGTACGAAACTGCAATAGGTGAAATGTTGTGAAAGTACACAAAACGGCATGAACAAGCCAGATACTGCGTGTTGTACCGTTACAAGTGCGAAACTGCTATAATGTGATATTCTCGTTAAAGCGCATGCAAGCATCGTGAAACCTTAAAGAACGATGTCATTTAGCGAGATACAGCGTTCTGTACTGCCATAG
Source organism: Rhipicephalus microplus (assembly GCF_043290135.1). Taxonomy (NCBI): domain Eukaryota; kingdom Metazoa; phylum Arthropoda; class Arachnida; order Ixodida; family Ixodidae; genus Rhipicephalus; species Rhipicephalus microplus. Next base: position 386,786 of record NW_027464587.1, read on the forward strand.
GTTGGTGAAAAACTGTGAGGTTATGCAAATTTCGTAATTGTGAACGAAACAGTGTAATAGAGCGTTTTTCAATACAAGTGCGAATCTTAAGTTAGGTTAAGATATGAACCGTCGTAAAACCGCATTAAACAATGTCACTTAGTGAGATGCAGTGTTTTTCACCATTACAAGTCGGGAACTGCGATATCTAATGTGAAAGCGCTTGCAAACGTCGTTAGGTTAGGTTAGGTTAGGTTAGGTTACGTTAGGTTAGGTTAGGTTAGGTTTGGTTAGGTTAGGTTAGGTTATGTTAGGTAAGGTTTGGTTAGGTTAGGTTAGGTTAGGTTGGGTTAGGTTGGGTTAAGTAAGGTTAGGTTAGGTTGGGTTAGGTTAGGTTAGGTTAGGTTAAGATATGAACCGCGCTAAAACCGCATTAAACAATGTAACTTAGTGAGATGCTGTGTTTTTCACCATTACAAGTCGGGAACTGCGATATCTAATGTGAAAGCGCATGAAACCGTCGTAATCTTGCAGAAAACAATGTAAAGTAGCGAATAAAACGTTTTCTAACGATAGAAGTGCGAAGGTTAGGTTAGTTTGAGCTAGATAGCGTCGTGAAACCACCAAAAACGATGTCATCTAACGAGATAGTGTTGTTTCATTGCGAGTACGAAACTGCGATAGGTGAAATATTGTGAAAGCACACAAAATGGCATGAACTAGCCAGATACTGCGTCTTGTGCCGTTACAAGTGCGAAACTGCTTTATTGTGATATTCTCGTTAAAGCGCATGCAAGTATCGTGAAACCCTAAAGAACGATGTCAATTAGCGAGATACAGCGTTCTGTATTGTAATAAGTTGATGAGAAACTGTGAGGTCAAGCAAATATCGTAATTGTGAACGAAACAGTTTAATTGAGCGTAATTAGATACAAGTGCGAATGTTAGGTTAGGTTGAGATATCAACCGTCGTAAAACCGCATTATGTCACTTAGTTAGATGTAGTGTTTTTCAACATTCTAAGTCGGGAACTACGATATCTAATAGGAAAGCGCATGAAACCGTCGTAATCTTGTAGAAAACATTGTAAAGTTGCGAGTAAAACGTTTTCTAACGATAGAAGTGCGAAGGTTAGGTTAGGTTAGGTTAGTTTAAGCTAGGTAGCGTCGTGAAACTACCAAAAACGACGTCATCTAACGAGATAGTGTTGTTTTATTGCGAGTATTAAACTGCGATAGGTGAAATGTTGTGAAAGCACACAAAACGGCATGAACAAGCCAAATAATGCGTGTTCTACCGTTACAAGTGCGAAACTGCTATATTGTGATATTCTCGTTAAAGCGCATGCAAGCATCGTGAAACCTTAAAGAACAATGTTATTTAGCGAGATACAGCGTTCTGTACTGCAATAAGTTGGTGAAAAACTGTGAGGTTATGCAAATATCGTAATTGTGAACGAAACAGTGTAATAGAGCGTTTTTAGATACAAGTGCGAATGTTCGGTTAGGTTAAGATATGAACCGTCGTAAAACCGCAATAAACAATGTCACTTAGTGAGATGCAGTGTTTTTCACCATTACAAGTCGGGAACTGCGATATCTAATGTGAAAGCGCTTGCAACCGTCGTTAGGTTAGGTTAGGTTAGGTTAGGTTAGATTAGGTTAGGTTGGGTTGAATTGGGTTAGGTTAGGTTAGGTTACGTTGGGTTAGGTTAGGTTAGGTTAGGTTAGGTTACGTTAGGTTAGGTTAGGTTAGGTTAGGTTAGGTTAGGTTAGGTAAGGATAATTTGGTTAGGTTAGGTAAGGATAATTTGGTTGGGTTAGGTAAGGTTAGGTTAGGTTAGGTTAGGTTGGGGTGGGTGTTGTTGGGTTGGGTTGGGTTGGGTTAGGTTTGGTTAGGTTAGGTTAGGTTACGTTAGGTTAGGTTAGGTTAGGTTACGTTAGGTTATGTTAGGTTAGGTTAGGTTACGTTAGGTTAGGTTAGATCAGGTAAGGTTAGGTTACGTTAGAATAGGTCAGGTTACGTTAGGTTACGTTAGGTTAGGTTAGGTTAGGTTAGGTTTGGTTAGGTTAGGTTAGGTTTGGTTAGGTTAGGTTAGGTTAGCTTAGGTTAGGTTAGGTTGGGTTGGGTTGGGTTAGGTTGGGTTAGGTTAGGTTAGGTTAGGTTAGGTTAGGTTGGGTTAGGTTAGTTTAGGTTAGGTTAGGTTAGGTTAGGTTGGGTTGGGTTGGGTTAGGTTAGGTTAGGTTAGGTTAGGTAAGGTTAGGTTAGGTTAGGTTAGGTTACGTTAGGTTAAGGTATGAACCGTCGTAAAACCGCGTTAAACAATGTCACTTAGTGAGATGTGTTTTTCATCTTTACAAGTTGGGAACTGCGATATCTAATGTGAAAGCGCTTGAAACCGTCGTAATGTTGTAGAAAGCAATGTAAAGTAGCGAGTAAAACGTTTTCTAACGATAGAAGTCCGAAGGTTATGTTAGGTTGAGTTATGTTAGTTTAAGCTAGGTAGCGTCGTGAAACCACCAAAAACGACGTCATCTAACGAGATAGTGTTGTTTTATTGCGAGTACGAAACTGCGATATGTGAAATGTTGTGAAAGCACACAAAACGTCATGAACAAGCCAAATACTGCGTGTTGTACCGTTACAAGTGCGAAACTGCTATGTTGTGATATTCTCGTTAAAGCGCATGCAAGCATCGTGAAACCTTAAAGAACAATGTCATTTAGCGAGATACAGCGTTCTGTACTGCAATAAGTTGGTGAAAAACTGTGAGGTTATGCAAATATCGTAATTGTGAACGAAACAGTGTAATAGAGCGTTTTTAGATACAAGTGCGAATGTTCGGTTAGGTTAAGATATGAACCGTCGTAAAACCGCATTAAACAATGTCTCTTAGTGAGATGCAGTGTTTTTCACCATTACAAGTCGGGAACTGCGATATCTAATGTGAAAGCGCTTGCAACCGTCGTTAGGTTAGGTTAGGTTAGGTTAGGTTAGATTAGGTTAGGTTGGGTAAGGATAATTTGGTTAGGTTAGGTAAGGATAATTTGGTTGGGTTAGGTAAGGTTAGGTTAGGTTAGGTTAGGTTGGGGTGGGTGTTGTTGGGTTGGGTTGGGTTGGGTTAGGTTTGGTTAGGTTAGGTTAGGTTACGTTAGGTTAGGTTAGGTTAGGTTACGTTAGGTTATGTTAGGTTAGGTTAGGTTACGTTAGGTTAGGTTAGATCAGGTAAGGTTAGGTTACGTTAGAATAGGTTAGGTTACGTTAGGTTACGTTAGGTTAGGTTAGGTAAGGTTAGGTTTGGTTAGGTTAGGTTAGGTTAGCTTAGGTTAGGTTAGGTTGGGTTGGGTTGGGTTAGGTTGGGTTAGGTTAGGTTAGGTTAGGTTAGGTTAGGTTGGGTTAGGTTAGTTTAGGTTAGGTTAGGTTAGGTTAGGTTGGGTTGGGTTGGGTTAGGTTAGGTTAGGTTAGGTTAGGTAAGGTTAGGTTAGGTTAGGTTAGGTTACGTTAGGTTAAGGTATGAACCGTCGTAAAACCGCGTTAAACAATGTCACTTAGTGAGATGTGTTTTTCATCTTTACAAGTTGGGAACTGCGATATCTAATGTGAAAGCGCTTGAAACCGTCGTAATGTTGTAGAAAGCAATGTAAAGTAGCGAGTAAAACGTTTTCTAACGATAGAAGTCCGAAGGTTATGTTAGGTTGAGTTATGTTAGTTTAAGCTAGGTAGCGTCGTGAAACCACCAAAAACGACGTCATCTAACGAGATAGTGTTGTTTTATTGCGAGTACGAAACTGCGATATGTGAAATGTTGTGAAAGCACACAAAACGTCATGAACAAGCCAAATACTGCGTGTTGTACCGTTACAAGTGCGAAACTGCTATGTTGTGATATTCTCGTTAAAGCGCATGCAAGCATCGTGAGACCTTAAAGAACAATGTCATTTAGCGAGATACAGCGTTCTGTACTGCAATACGTTGGTGAAAAACTGTGAGGTTATGCAAATATCGTAATTGTGAACGAAACAGTGTAATAGAGCGTTTTTCAATACAATTGCGAATCTTAAGTTAGGTTAAGATATGAACCGTCGTAAAACCGCATTAAACAAAGTCACTTAGTGAGATGCAGTGTTTTTCACCATTACAAGTCGGGAACTGCGATATTTAATGTGAAAGCGCTTGCAAACGTCGTTAGGTTAGGTTAGGTTAGGTTAGGTTACGTTAGGTTAGGTTAGGTTAGGTTTGGTTAGGTTAGGTAGGTTAGGTTAGGTTACGTTAGGTTAGGTTAGGTTAGGTTTGGTTAGGTTAGGTTAGGTTAGGTTACGTTAGGTTAAGATATGAACCGCGCTAAAACCGCATTAGACAATGTCACTTAGTTAGATGTAGTGTTTTTCAACATTACAAGTCGGGAACTACGATATCTAATAGGAAAGCGCATGAAACCGTCGTAATCTTGTAGAAAACATTGTAAAGTTGCGAGTAAAACGTTTTCTAACGATAGAAGTGCGAAGGTTAGGTTAGGTTAGGTTAGTTTAAGCTAGGTAGCGTCGTGAAACTACCAAAAACGACGTCATCTAACGAGATAGTGTTGTTTTATTGCGAGTATTAAACTGCGATAGGTGAAATGTTGTGAAAGCACACAAAACGGCATGAACAAGCCAAATACTGCGTGTTCTACCGTTACAAGTGCGAAACTGCTATATTGTGATATTCTCGTTAAAGCGCATGCAAGCATCGTGAAACCTTGAAGAATGATGTCATTTAGCGAGAGACAGCGTTCTGTACTGTAATAAGTTGGTGAAAAACTGTGAGGTCATGCAAATATCGTAATTGTGAACGAAACAGTGTAATAGAGCGTTTTGAGATACAAGCGCGAATGTTAGGTTAGGTTAAGATATGAACCGTCGTAAAACCGCATTGAACAATGTCACTGTGAGATGCAGGTTTTTTCACCATTACAAGTCGGGAACTGCGATATCTAATGTGAAAGTGCATGAAACCGTCGTAATGTTGTAGAGAGCATTGTAAAGTAGCGAGTAAAACGTTCTCTAACGATAGAAGTGCGAAGGTTATGTTAGGTTGAATTATGTTAGTTTAAGCTAGGTAGCGTCGTGAAACCACCAAAAGACATCATCTAACGAGATATAATTATTTTATTTCATGTACGAAACTGCAATAGGTGAAATGTTGTGAAAGCACACAAAACGGCATGAACAAGCCAAATACTGCGTGTTCTACCGTTACAAGTGCGAAACTGCTATATTGTGATATTCTCGTTAAAGCGCATGCAAGCATCGTGAAACCTTAAAGAACAATGTCATTTAGCGAGATACAGCGTTCTGTACTGCAATAAGTTGGTGAAAAACTGTGAGGTTATGCAAATATCGTAATTTTGAACGAAACACTGTAATAGAGCGTTTTTAGATACATGTGCGAATGTTCGGTTAGGTTAAGATATGAACCGTCGTAAAACCGCATTAAACAATGTCACTTAGTGAGATGCAGTGTTTTTCACCATTACAAGTCGGGAACTGCGATATCTAATGTGAAAGCGCTTGCAACCGTCGTTAGGTTAGGTTAGGTTAGGTTAGGTTACGTTAGGTTAGGTTTGGTTAGCTTAGGTTAGGTTAGGTTAGATTAGGTTAGGTTGGGTTGAGTTGGGTTAGGTTAGGTTAGGTTAGGTTACGTTGGGTTAGGTTAGGTTAGGTTAGGTTACGTTAGGTTAGGTTAGGTTAGGTAAGGATAATTTGGTTAGGTTAGGTAAGGATAATTTGGTTAGGTAAGGTTAGGTTAGGTTAGGTTAGGTTGGGGTGGGTGTTGTTGGGTTGGGTTGGGTTGGGTTAGGTTTGGTTAGGTTAGGTTAGGTTACGTCAGGTTAGGTTAGGTTAGGTTAGGTTACGTTAGGTTATGTTAGGTTAGGTTAGGTTACGTTAGGTTAGGTTAGATCAGGTAAGGTTAGGTTACGTTAGAATAGGTTAGGTTAGGTTAGGTTACGTTAGGTTAGGTTAGGTTAGGTTTGGTTAGGTTAGGTTAGGTTAGCTTAGGTTAGGTTAGGTTGGGTTGGGTTGGGTTAGGTTGGGTTAGGTTAGGTTAGGTTAGGTTGGGTTAGGTTAGTTTAGGTTAGGTTAGGTTGGGTTGGGTTGGGTTAGGTTAGGTTAGGTTAGGTTAGGTTACATTAGGTTAAGGTATGAACCGTCGTAAAACCGCGTTAAATAATGTCACTTAGTGAGATGCAGTGTTTTTCACCTTTACAAGTTGAGAACTGCGATATCTAATGTGAACGCGCTTGAAACCGTCGTAATGTTGTAGAAAGCAATGTAAAGTAGCGAGTAAAACGTTTTCTAACGATAGAAGTCCGAAGGTTATGTTAGGTTGAGTTATGTTAGTTTAAGCTAGGTAGCGTCGTGAAACCACCAAAAACGACGTCATCTAACGAGATAGTGTTGTTTTATTGCGAGTACGAAACTGCGATAGGTGAAATGTTAAAGCACACAAAACGTCATAAACAAGCCAAATACTGCGTGTTGTACCGTTACAAGTGCGAAACTGCTATGTTGTGATATTCTCGTTAAAGCGCATGCAAGCATCGTGAAACCTTAAAGAACGATGTCATTTAGCGAGATACAGCGTTCTGTACTGCCATAAGTTGGTGAAAAACTGTGAGGTTATGCAAATTTCGTAATTGTGAACGAAACAGTGTAATAGAGGGTTTTTCAATAAAAGTGCGAATCTTAGGTTAAGATATGAACCGTCGTAAAACCGCATTAAACAATGTCATTTAGTGAGATGCAGTGTTTTTCACCATTACAAGTCGGGAACTGCGATATCTAATGTGAAAGCGCTTGCAAACGTCGTTAGGTTAGGTTAGGTTAGGTTAGGTTACGTTAGGTTAGGTTAGGCTAGGTTAGGTTAGGTAAGGTTTGGTTAGGTTAGGTTAGGTTAGGTTGGGTTAGGTGGGGTTAAGTAAGGTTAGGTTAGGTTGGGTTAGGTTAGGTTAGGTTAGGTTAAGATATGAACCGCGCTAAAACCGCATTAAACAATGTCACTTAGTGAGATGCTGTGTTTTTCACCATTACAAGTCGGGAACTGCGATTTCTAATGTGAAAGCGCATGAAACCGTCGTAATCTTGTAGAAAACATTGTAAAGTAGCGATTAAAACGTTTTTTAACGATAGAAGTGCGAAGGTTAGGTTAGTTTGAGCTAGGTAGCGTCGTGAAACCACCAAAAACGATGTCATCTAACGAGATAGTGTTGTTTTATTGCGAGTACGAAACTGCGATAGGTGAAATATTGTGAAAGCACACAAAATGGCATGAACTAGCCAGATACTGCGTCTTGTGCCGTTACAAGTGCGAAACTGCTTTATTGTGATATTCTCGTTAAAGCGCATGCAAGTATCGTGAAACCCTAAAGAACGATGTCAATTAGCGAGATACAGCGTTCTGTATTGTAATAAGTTGGTGAGAAACTGTGAGGTCAAGCAAATATCGTAATTGTGAACGAAACAGTTTAATTGAGCGTAATTAGATACAAGTGCGAATGTTAGGTTAGGTTGAGATATCAACCGTCGTAAAACCGCATTAAACAATGTCACTTAGTTAGATGTAGTGTTTTTCAACATTCTAAGTCGGGAACTACGATATCTAATAGGAAAGCGCATGAAACCGTCGTAATCTTGTAGAAAACATTGTAAAGTTGCGAGTAAAACGTTTTCTAACGATAGAAGTGCGAAGGTTAGGTTAGGTTAGGTTAGTTTAAGCTAGGTAGCGTCGTGAAACTACCAAAAACGACGTCATCTAACGAGATAGTGTTGTTTTATTGCGAGTATTAAACTGCGATAGGTGAAATGTTGTGAAAGCACACAAAACGGCATGAACAAGCCAAATAATGCGTGTTCTACCGTTACAAGTGCGAAACTGCTATATTGTGATATTCTCGTTAAAGCGCATGCAAGCATCGTGAAACCTTAAAGAACAATGTCATTTAGCGAGATACAGCGTTCTGTACTGCAATAAGTTGGTGAAAAACTGTGAGGTTATGCAAATATCGTAATTGTGAACGAAACAGTGTAATAGAGCGTTTTTAGATACAAGTGCGAATGTTTGGTTAGGTTAAGATATGAACCGTCGTAAAACCGCATTAAACAATGTCACTTAGTGAGATGCAGTGTTTTTCACCATTACAAGTCGGGAACTGCGATTTCTAATGTGAAAGCGCTTGCAACCGTCGTTAGGTTAGGTTAGGTTAGGTTAGGTTAGGTTAGATTAGGTTAGGTTGGGTTGAATTGGGTTAGGTTAGGTTAGGTTACGTTGGGTTAGGTTAGGTTAGGTTAGGTTACGTTAGGTTAGGTTAGGTTACGTTAGGTTAGGTTAGGTTAGGTTAGGTAAGGATAATTTGGTTAGGTTAGGTAAGGATAATTTGGTTGGGTTAGGTAAGGTTAGGTTAGGTTAGGTTAGGTTGGGGTGGGTGTTGTTGGGTTGGGTTGGGTTGGGTTAGGTTTGGTTAGGTTAGGTTAGGTTACGTTAGGTTAGGTTAGGTTAGGTTACGTTAGGTTATGTTAGGTTAGGTTAGGTTACGTTAGGTTAGGTAAGATCAGGTAAGGTTAGGTTACGTTAGAATAGGTTAGGTTACGTTAGGTTAGGTTAGGTTAGGTTAGGTTTGGTTAGGTTAGGTTAGGTTAGCTTAGGTTAGGTTAGGTTGGGTTGGGTTGGGTTAGGTTGGGTTAGGTTAGGTTAGGTTAGGTTAGGTTAGGTTGGGTTAGGTTAGTTTAGGTTAGGTTAGGTTAGGTTAGGTTGGGTTGGGTTGGGTTAGGTTAGGTTAGGTTATGTTAGGTAAGGTTAGGTTAGGTTAGGTTAGGTTACGTTAGGTTAAGGTATGAACCGTCGTAAAACCGCGTTAAACAATGTCACTTAGTGAGATGTGTTTTTCATCTTTACAAGTTGGGAACTGCGATATCTAATGTGAAAGCGCTTGAAACCGTCGTAATGTTGTAGAAAGCAATGTAAAGTAGCGAGTAAAACGTTTTCTAACGATAGAAGTCCGAAGGTTATGTTAGGTTGAGTTATGTTAGTTTAAGCTAGGTAGCGTCGTGAAACCACCAAAAACGACGTCATCTAACGAGATAGTGTTGTTTTATTGCGAGTACGAAACTGCGATATGTGAAATGTTGTGAAAGCACACAAAACGTCATGAACAAGCCAAATACTGCGTGTTGTACCGTTACAAGTGCGAAACTGCTATGTTGTGATATTCTCGTTAAAGCGCATGCAAGCATCGTGAAACCTTAAAGAACAATGTCATTTAGCGAGATACAGCGTTCTGTACCGCAATACGTTGGTGAAAAACTGTGAGGTTATGCAAATATCGTAATTGTGAACGAAACAGTGTAATAGAGCGTTTTTCAATACAATTGCGAATCTTAAGTTAGGTTAAGACATGAACCGTCGTAAAACCGCATTAAACAATGTCACTTAGTGAGATTCAGTGTTTTTCACCATTACAAGTCGGGAACTGCGATATTTAATGTGAAAGCGCTTGCAAACGTCGTTAGGTTAGGTTAGGTTAGGTTAGGTTACGTTAGGTTAGGTTAGGTTAGGTTTGGTTAGGTTAGGTAGGTTAGGTTAGGTTACGTTAGGTTAGGTTAGGTTAGGTTTGGTTAGGTTAGGTTAGGTTAGGTTACGTTAGGTTAAGATATGAACCGCGCTAAAACCGCATTAGACAATGTCACTTAGTTAGATGTAGTGTTTTTCAACATTACAAGTCGGGAACTACGATATCTAATAGGAAAGCGCATGAAACCGTCGTAATCTTGTAGAAAACATTGTAAAGTTGCGAGTAAAACGTTTTCTAACGATAGAAGTGCGAAGGTTAGGTTAGGTTAGTTTAAGCTAGGTAGCGTCGTGAAACTACCAAAAACGACGTCATCTAACGAGATAGTGTTGTTTTATTGCGAGTATTAAACTGCGATAGGTGAAATGTTGTGAAAGCACACAAAACGGCATGAACAAGCCAAATACTGCGTGTTCTACCGTTACAAGTGCGAAACTGCTATATTGTGATATTCTCGTTAAAGCGCATGCAAGCATCGTGAAACCTTAAAGAACAATGTCATTTAGCGAGATACAGCGTTCTGTACTGCAATAAGTTGGTGAAAAACTGTGAGGTTATGCAAATATCGTAATTGTGAACGAAACAGTGGAATAGAGCGTTTTTAGATACAAGTGCGAATGTTCGGTTAGGTTAAGATATGAACCGTTGTAAAACCGCATTAAACAATGTCACTTAGTGAGATGCAGTGTTTTTCACCATTACAAGTCGGAAACTGCGATATCTAATGTGAAAGCGCTTGCAACCGTCGTTAGGTTAGGTTAGGTTAAGTTAGGTTAGGTTTGGTTAGGTTAGGTTAGGTTAGGTTAGATTAGGTTAGGTTGGGTTGAGTTGGGTTAGGTTATGTTAGGTTAGGTTAGGTTAGGTTAGGTTAGGTTGGGTTAGGTTAGTTTAGGTTAGGTTAGGTTAGGTTAGGTTGGGTTGGGTTGGGTTAGGTTAGGTTAGGTTAGGTTAGGTAAGGTTAGGTTAGGTTAGGTTACGTTAGGTTAAGGTAGGAACCGTCGTAAAACCGCGTTAAACAATGTCACTTAGTGAGATGCAGTGTTTTTCACCATTACAAGTTGGGAACTGCGATATCTAATGTGAAAGCGCTTGAAACCGTCGTAATGTTGTAGAAAGCAATGTAAAGTAGCGAGTAAAACGTTTTCTAACGATAGAAGTCCGAAGGTTATGTTAGGTTGAGTTATGTTAGTTTAAGCTAGGTAGCGTCGTGAAACCACTAAAAACGACGTCATCTAACGAGATAGTGTTGTTTTATTGCGAGTACGAAACTGCGATAGGTGAAATGTTGTGAAAGCACACAAAACGTCATGAACAAGCCAAATACTGCGTGTTGTACCGTTACAAGTGCGAAACTGCTATGTTGTGATATTCTCGTTAAAGCGCATGCAAGCATCGTGAAACCTTGAAGAATGATGTCATTTAGCGAGAGACAGCGTTCTGTACTGTAATAAGTTGGTGAAAAACTGTGAGGTCATGCAAATATCGTAATTGTGAACGAAACAGTGTAATAGAGCGTTTTGAGATACAAGCGCGAATGTTAGGTTAGGTTAAGATATGAACCGTCGTAAAACCGCATTGAACAATGTCACTGTGAGATGCAGGTTTTTTCACCATTACAAGTCGGGAACTGCGATATCTAATGTGAAAGTGCATGAAACCGTCGTAATGTTGTAGAGAGCATTGTAAAGTAGCGAGTAAAACGTTTTCTAACGATAGAAGTGCGAAGGTTATGTTAGGTTGAATTATGTTAGTTTAAGCTAGGTAGCGTCGTGAAACCACCAAAAGACATCATCTAACGAGATATAATTATTTTATTTCATGTACGAAACTGCAATAGGTGAAATGTGAAAGCACACAAAACGGCATGAACAAGCCAAATACTGCGTGTTCTACCGTTACAAGTGCGAAACTGCTATATTGTGATATTCTCGTTAAAGCGCATGCAAGCATCGTGAAACCTTAAAGAACAATGTCATTTAGCGAGATACAGCGTTCTGTACTGCAATAAGTTGGTGAAAAACTGTGAGGTTATGCAAATATCGTAATTTTGAACGAAACACTGTAATAGAGCGTTTTTAGATACATGTGCGAATGTTCGGTTAGGTTAAGATATGAACCGTCGTAAAACCGCATTAAACAATGTCACTTAGTGAGATGCAGTGTTTTTCACCATTACAAGTCGGGAACTGCGATATCTAATGTGAAAGCGCTTGCAACCGTCGTTAGGTTAGGTTAGGTTAGGTTAGGTTAGGTTACGTTAGGTTAGGTTTGGTTAGGTTAGGTTAGGTTAGGTTAGATTAGGTTAGGTTGGGTTGAGTTGGGTTAGGTTAGGTTAGGTTACGTTGGGTTAGGTTAGGTTAGGTTAGGTTACGTTAGGTTAGGTTAGGTTAGGTAAGGATAATTTGGTTAGGTTAGGTAAGGATAATTTCGTTAGGTAAGGTTAGGTTAGGTTAGGTTAGGTTGGGGTGGGTGTTGTTGGGTTGGGTTGGGTTGGGTTAGGTTTGGTTAGGTTAGGTTAGGTTACGTCAGGTTAGGTTAGGTTAGGTTAGGTTACGTTAGGTTATGTTAGGTTGGATAGGTTACGTTAGGTTAGGTTAGATCAGGTAAGGTTAGGTTACGTTAGAATAGGTTAGGTTAGGTTAGGTTACGTTAGGTTAGGTTAGGTTTGGTTAGGTTAGGTTAGGTTAGCTTAGGTTAGGTTAGGTTGGGTTGGGTTGGGTTAGGTTGGGTTAGGTTAGGTTAGGTTAGGTTAGGTTAGGTTGGGTTAGGTTAGTTTAGGTTAGGTTAGGTTAGGTTGGGTTGGGTTGGGTTAGGTTAGGTTAGGTTAGGTTAGGTTACATCAGGTTAAGGTATGAACCGTCGTAAAACCGCGTTAAACAATGTCACTTAGTGAGATGCAGTGTTTTTCACCTTTACAAGTTGGGAACTGCGATATCTAATGTGAACGCGCTTAAAACCGTCGTAATGTTGTAGAAAGCAATGTAAAGTAGCGAGTAAAACGTTTTCTAACGATAGAAGTCCGAAGGTTATGTTAGGTTGAGTTATGTTAGTTTAAGCTAGGTAGCGTCGTGAAACCACCAAAAACGACGTCATCTAACGAGATAGTGTTGTTTTATTGCGAGTACGAAACTGCGATAGGTGAAATGTTAAAGCACACAAAACGTCATGAACAAGCCAAATACTGCGTGTTGTACCGTTACAAGTGCGAAACTGCTATGTTGTGATATTCTCGTTAAAGCGCATGCAAGCATCGTGAAACCTTAAAGAACGATGTCATTTAGCGAGATACAGCGTTCTGTACTGCCATAAGTTGGTGAAAAACTGTGAGGTTATGCAAATTTCGTAATTGTGAACGAAACAGTGTAATAGAGGGTTTTTCAATACAAGTGCGAATCTTAGGTTAAGATATGAACCGTCGTAAAACCGCATTAAACAATGTCATTTAGTGAGATGCAGTGTTTTTCACCATTACAAGTCGGGAACTGCGATATCTAATGTGAAAGCGCTTGCAAACGTCGTTAGGTTAGGTTAGGTTAGGTTAGGTTAGGTTACGTTAGGTTAGGTTAGGCTAGGTTAGGTTAGGTAAGGTTTGGTTAGGTTAGGTTAGGTTAGGTTGGGTTAGGTGGGGTTAAGTAAGGTTAGGTTAGGTTGGGTTAGGTTAGGTTAGGTTAGGTTAAGATATGAACCGCGCTAAAACCGCATTAAACGATGTCACTTAGTGAGATGCTGTGTTTTTCACCATTACAAGTCGGGAACTGCGATTTCTAATGTGAAAGCGCATGAAACCGTCGTAATCTTGTAGAAAACATTGTAAAGTAGCGAATAAAACGTTTTTTAACGATAGAAGTGCGAAGGTTAGGTTAGTTTGAGCTAGGTAGCGTCGTGAAACCACCAAAAACGATGTCATCTAACGAGATAGTGTTGTTTTATTGCGAGTACAAAACTGCGATAGGTGAAATATTGTGAAAGCACACAAAATGGCATGAACTAGCCAGATACTGCGTCTTGTGCCGTTACAAGTGCGAAACTGCTTTATTGTGATATTCTCGTTAAAGCGCATGCAAGTATCGTGAAACCCTAAAGAACGATGTCAATTAGCGAGATACAGCGTTCTGTATTGTAATAAGTTGGTGAGAAACTGTGAGGTCAAGCAAATATCGTAATTGTGTACGAAACAGTGTAATTGAGCGTAATTAGATACAAGTGCGAATGTTAGGTTAGGTTGAGATATCAACCGTCGTAAAACCGCATTAAACAATGTCACTTAGTTAGATGTAGTGTTTTTCAACATTCTAAGTCGGGAACTACGATATCTAATAGGAAAGCGCATGAAACCGTCGTAATCTTGTAGAAAACATTGTAAAGTTGCGAGTAAAACGTTTTCTAACGATAGAAGTGCGAAGGTTAGGTTAGGTTAGGTTAGTTTAAGCTAGGTAGCGTCGTGAAACTACCAAAAACGACGTCATCTAACGAGATAGTGTTGTTTTATTGCGAGTATTAAACTGCGATAGGTGAAATGTTGTGAAAGCACACAAAACGGCATGAACAAGCCAAATACTGCGTGTTCTACCGTTAAGAGTGCGAAACTGCTATATTGTGATATTCTCGTTAAAGCGCATGCAAGCATCGTGAAACCTTAAAGAACAATGTCATTTAGCGAGATACAGCGTTCTGTACTGCAATAAGTTGGTGAAAAACTGTGAGGTTATGCAAATATCGTAATTGTGAACGAAACAGTGTAATAGAGCGTTTTTAGATACAAGTGCGAATGTTCGGTTACGTTAAGATATGAACCGTCGTAAAACCGCATTAAACAATGTCACTTAGTGAGATGCAGTGTTTTTCACCATTACAAGTCGGGAACTGCGATATCTAATGTGAAAGCGCTTGCAACCGTCGTTAGGTTAGGTTAGGTTAGGTTAGGTTAGGTTAGGTTTGGTTAGGTTAGGTTAGGTTAGGTTAGATTAGGTTAGGTTGGGTTGAGTTGGGTTAGGTTATGTTAGGTTAGGTTACGTTGGGTTAGGTTAGGTTAGGTTAGGTTACGTTAGGTTAGGTTAGGTTAGGTAAGGATAATTTGGTTAGGTTAGGTAAGGTTAGGTTAGGTTAGGTTAGGTTGGGGTGGGTGTTGTTGGGTTGGGTTGGGTTGGGTTAGGTTTTGTTAGGTTAGGTTAGGTTACGTTAGGTTAGGTTAGGTTAGGTTAGGTTATGTTAGGTTAGGTTAGGTTACGTTAGGTTAGGTTAGATCAGGTAAGGTTAGGTTACGTTAGAATAGGTTAGGTTAGGTTACGTTAGGTTAGGTTAGGTTAGGTTAGGTTTGGTTAGGTTAGGTTAGGTTAGCTTAGGTTAGGTTAGGTTGGGTTGGGTTGGGTTAGGTTGGGTTAGGTTAGGTTAGGTTAGGTTAGGCTAGGTTGGGTTAGGTTAGTTTAGGTTAGGTTAGGTTAGGTTAGGTTGGGTTGGGTTGGGTTAGGTTAGGTTAGGTTAGGTTAGGTAAGGTTAGGTTAGGTTAGGTTACGTTAGGTTAAGGTAGGAACCGTCGTAAAACCGCGGTAAACAATGTCACTTAGTGAGATGCAGTGTTTTTCACCATTACAAGTTGGGAACTGCGATATCTAATGTGAAAGCGCTTGAAACCGTCGTAATGTTGTAGAAAGCAATGTAAAGTAGCGAGTAAAACGTTTTCTAACGATAGAAGTCCGAAGGTTATGTTAGGTTGAGTTATGTTAGTTTAAGCTAGGTAGCGTCGTGAAACCACTAAAAACGACGTCATCTAACGAGATAGTGTTGTTTTATTGCGAGTACGAAACTGCGATAGGTGAAATGTTGTGAAAGCACACAAAACGTCATGAACAAGCCAAATACTGCGTGTTGTACCGTTACAAGTGCGAAACTGCTATGTTGTGATATTCTCGTTAAAGCGCATGCAAGCATCGTGAAACCTTGAAGAATGATGTCATTTAGCGAGAGACAGCGTTCTGTACTGTAATAAGTTGGTGAAAAACTGTGAGGTCATGCAAATATCGTAATTGTGAACGAAACAGTGTAATAGAGCGTTTTGAGATACAAGCGCGAATGTTAGGTTAGGTTAAGATATGAACCGTCGTAAAACCGCATTGAACAATGTCACTGTGAGATGCAGGTTTTTTCACCATTACAAGTCGGGAACTGCGATATCTAATGTGAAAGTGCATGAAACCGTCGTAATGTTGTAGAGAGCATTGTAAAGTAGCGAGTAAAACGTTTTCTAACGATAGAAGTGCGAAGGTTATGTTAGGTTGAATTATGTTAGTTTAAGCTAGGTAGCGTCGTGAAACCACCAAAAGACATCATCTAACGAGATATAATTATTTTATTTCATGTACGAAACTGCAATAGGTGAAATGTTGTGAAAGCACACAAAACGGCATGAACAAGCCAAATACTGCGTGTTCTACCGTTACAAGTGCGAAACTGCTATATTGTGATATTCTCGTTAAAGCGCATGCAAGCATCGTGAAACCTTAAAGAACAATGTCATTTAGCGAGATACAGCGTTCTGTACTGCAATAAGTTGGTGAAAAACTGTGAGGTTATGCAAATATCGTAATTTTGAACGAAACACTGTAATAGAGCGTTTTTAGATACATGTGCGAATGTTCGGTTAGGTTAAGATATGAACCGTCGTAAAACCGCATTAAACAATGTCACTTAGTGAGATGCAGTGTTTTTCACCATTACAAGTCGGGAACTGCGATATCTAATGTGAAAGCGCTTGCAACCGTCGTTAGGTTAGGTTAGGTTAGGTTAGGTTAGGTTACGTTAGGTTAGGTTTGGTTAGGTTAGGTTAGGTTAGGTTAGATTAGGTTAGGTTGGGTTGAGTTGGGTTAGGTTAGGTTAGGTTAGGTTACGTTGGGTTAGGTTAGGTTAGGTTAGGTTACGTTAGGTTAGGTTAGGTTAGGTTTGGTTAGGTTAGGTTAGGTTAGCTTAGGTTAGGTTAGGTTGGGTTGGGTTGGGTTAGGTTGGGTTAGGTTAGGTTAGGTTAGGTTAGGTTAGGTTGGGTTAGGTTAGTTTAGGTTAGGTTAGGTTAGGTTGGGTTGGGTTGGGTTAGGTTAGGTTAGGTTAGGTTAGGTTACATTAGGTTAAGGTATGAACCGTCGTAAAACCGCGTTAAACAATGTCACTTAGTGAGATGCAGTGTTTTTCACCTTTAGAAGTTGGGAACTGCGATATCTAATGTGAACGCGCTTGAAACCGTCGTAATGTTGTAGAAAGCAATGTAAAGTAGCGAGTAAAACGTTTTCTAACGATAGAAGTCCGAAGGTTATGTTAGGTTGAGTTATGTTAGTTTAAGCTAGGTAGCGTCGTGAAACCACCAAAAACGACGTCATCTAACGAGATAGTGTTGTTTTATTGCGAGTACGAAACTGCGATAGGTGAAATGTTAAAGCACACAAAACGTCATGAACAAGCCAAATACTGCGTGTTGTACCGTTACAAGTGCGAAACTGCTATGTTGTGATATTCTCGTTAAAGCGCATGCAAGCATCGTGAAACCTTAAAGAACGATGTCATTTAGCGAGATACAGCGTTCTGTACTGCCATAAGTTGGTGAAAAACTGTGAGGTTATGCAAATTTCGTAATTGTGAACGAAACAGTGTAATAGAGGGTTTTTCAATACAAGTGCGAATCTTAGGTTAAGATATGAACCGTCGTAAAACCGCATTAAACAATGTCATTTAGTGAGATGCAGTGTTTTTCACCATTACAAGTCGGGAACTGCGATATCTAATGTGAAAGCGCTTGCAAACGTCGTTAGGTTAGGTTAGGTTAGGTTAGGTTACGTTAGGTTAGGTTAGGCTAGGTTAGGTTAGGTAAGGTTTGGTTAGGTTAGGTTAGGTTAGGTTGGGTTAGGTGGGGTTAAGTAAGGTTAGGTTAGGTTGGGTTAGGTTAGGTTAGGTTAGGTTAAGATATGAACCGCGCTAAAACCGCATTAAACGATGTCACTTAGTGAGATGCTGTGTTTTTCACCATTACAAGTCGGGAACTGCGATTTCTAATGTGAAAGCGCATGAAACCGTCGTAATCTTGTAGAAAACATTGTAAAGTAGCGAATAAAACGTTTTTTAACGATAGAAGTGCGAAGGTTAGGTTAGTTTGAGCTAGGTAGCGTCGTGAAACCACCAAAAACGATGTCATCTAACGAGATAGTGTTGTTTTATTGCGAGTACAAAACTGCGATAGGTGAAATATTGTGAAAGCACACAAAATGGCATGAACTAGCCAGATACTGCGTCTTGTGCCGTTACAAGTGCGAAACTGCTTTATTGTGATATTCTCGTTAAAGCGCATGCAAGTATCGTGAAACCCTAAAGAACGATGTCAATTAGCGAGATACAGCGTTCTGTATTGTAATAAGTTGGTGAGAAACTGTGAGGTCAAGCAAATATCGTAATTGTGTACGAAACAGTGTAATTGAGCGTAATTAGATACAAGTGCGAATGTTAGGTTAGGTTGAGATATCAACCGTCGTAAAACCGCATTAAACAATGTCACTTAGTTAGATGTAGTGTTTTTCAACATTCTAAGTCGGGAACTACGATATCTAATAGGAAAGCGCATGAAACCGTCGTAATCTTGTAGAAAACATTGTAAAGTTGCGAGTAAAACGTTTTCTAACGATAGAAGTGCGAAGGTTAGGTTAGGTTAGGTTAGTTTAAGCTAGGTAGCGTCGTGAAACTACCAAAAACGACGTCATCTAACGAGATAGTGTTGTTTTATTGCGAGTATTAAACTGCGATAGGTGAAATGTTGTGAAAGCACACAAAACGGCATGAACAAGCCAAATACTGCGTGTTCTACCGTTAAGAGTGCGAAACTGCTATATTGTGATATTCTCGTTAAAGCGCATGCAAGCATCGTGAAACCTTAAAGAACAATGTCATTTAGCGAGATACAGCGTTCTGTACTGCAATAAGTTGGTGAAAAACTGTGAGGTTATGCAAATATCGTAATTGTGAACGAAACAGTGTAATAGAGCGTTTTTAGATACAAGTGCGAATGTTCGGTTACGTTAAGATATGAACCGTCGTAAAACCGCATTAAACAATGTCACTTAGTGAGATGCAGTGTTTTTCACCATTACAAGTCGGGAACTGCGATATCTAATGTGAAAGCGCTTGCAACCGTCGTTAGGTTAGGTTAGGTTAGGTTAGGTTAGGTTAGGTTTGGTTAGGTTAGGTTAGGTTAGGTTAGATTAGGTTAGGTTGGGTTGAGTTGGGTTAGGTTATGTTAGGTTAGGTTACGTTGGGTTAGGTTAGGTTAGGTTAGGTTAGGTTACGTTAGGTTAGGTTAGGTTAGGTAAGGATAATTTGGTTAGGTTAGGTAAGGTTAGGTTAGGTTAGGTTAGGTTGGGGTGGGTGTTGTTGGGTTGGGTTAGGTTTTGTTAGGTTAGGTTAGCTTACGTTAGGTTAGGTTAGGTTAGGTTAGGTTATGTTAGGTTAGGTTAGGTTACGTTAGGTTAGGTTAGATCAGGTAAGGTTAGGTTACGTTAGAATAGGTTAGGTTAGGTTACGTTAGGTTAGGTTAGGTTAGGTTAGGTTTGGTTAGGTTAGGTTAGGTTAGCTTAGGTTAGGTTAGGTTGGGTTGGGTTGGGTTAGGTTGGGTTAGGTTAGGTTAGGTTAGGTTAGGTTGGGTTAGGTTAGTTTAGGTTAGGTTAGGTTAGGTTAGGTTGGGTTGGGTTGGGTTAGGTTAGGTTAGGTTAGGTTAGGTTAGGTAAAGTTAGGTTAGGTTAGGTTAGGTTACGTTAGGTTAAGGTATGAACCGTCGTAAAACCGCGTTAAACAATGTCACTTAGTGAGATGCAGTGTTTTTCACCTTTACAAGTTGGGAACTGCGATATCTAATGGGAAAGCGCTTGAAACCGTCGTAATGTTGTAGAAAGCAATGTAAAGTAGCGAGTAAAACGTTTTCTAACGATAGAAGTCCGAAGGTATGTTAGGTTGAGTTATGTTAGTTTAAGCTAGGTAGCGTCGTGAAACCACCAAAAACGACGTCATCTAACGAGATAGTGTTGTTTTATTGCGAGTACGAAACTGCGATATGTGAAATGTTGTGAAAGCACACAAAACGTCATGAACAAGCCAAATACTGCGTGTTGTACCGTTACAAGTGCGAAACTGCTATGTTGTGATATTCTCGTTAAAGCGCATGAGAGCATCGTGAAACCTTAAAGAACGATGTCATTTAGCGAGATACAGCGCTCTGTACTGCCATAAGTTGGTGAAAAACTGTGAGGTTATGCAAATTTCGTAATTGTGAACGAAACAGTGTAATAGAGGGTTTTTCAATACAAGTGCGAATCTTAGGTTAAGATATGAACCGTCGTAAAACCGCATTAAACAATGTCATTTAGTGAGATGCAGTGTTTTTCACCATTACAAGTCGGGAACTGCGATATCTAATGTGAAAGCGCTTGCAAACGTCGTTAGGTTAGGTTAGGTTACGTTAGGTTAGGTTAGGTTAGGTTAGGTTAGGTTAGGTAAGGTTTGGTTAGGTTAGGTTAGGTTAGGTTGGGTTAGGTGGGGTTAAGTAAGGTTAGGTTAGGTTGGGTTAGGTTAGGTTAGGTTAGGTTAAGATATGAACCGCGCTAAAACCGCATTAAACGATGTCACTTAGTGAGATGCTGTGTTTTTCACCATTACAAGTCGGGAACTGCGATTTCTAATGTGAAAGCGCATGAAACCGTCGTAATCTTGTAGAAAACATTGTAAAGTAGCGAATAAAACGTTTTTTAACGATAGAAGTGCGAAGGTTAGGTTAGTTTGAGCTAGGTAGCGTCGTGAAACCACCAAAAACGGTGTCATCTAACGAGATAGTGTTGTTTTATTGCGAGTACAAAACTGCGATAGGTGAAATATTGTGAAAGCACACAAAATGGCATGAACTAGCCAGATACTGCGTCTTGTGCCGTTACAAGTGCGAAACTGCTTTATTGTGATATTCTCGTTAAAGCGCATGCAAGTATCGTGAAACCCTAAAGAACGATGTTAATTAGCGAGATACAGCGTTCTGTATTGTAATAAGTTGGTGAGAAACTGTGAGGTCAAGCAAATATCGTAATTGTGAACGAAACAGTGTAATTGAGCGTAATTAGATACAAGTGCGAATGTTAGGTTAGGTTGAGATATCAACCGTCGTAAAACCGCATTAAACAATGTCACTTAGTTAGATGTAGTGTTTTTCAACATTCTAAGTCGGGAACTACGATATCTAATAGGAAAGCGCATGAAACCGTCGTAATCTTGTAGAAAACATTGTAAAGTTGCGAATAAAACGTTTTCTAACGATAGAAGTGCGAAGCTTAGGTTAGTTTGAGCTAGGTAGCGTCGTGAAACTACCAAAAGCGACGTCATCTAACGAGATAGTGTTGTTTTATTGCGAGTATTAAACTGCGATAGGTGAAATGTTGTGAAAGCACACAAAACGGCATGAACAAGCCAAATACTGCGTGTTCTACCGTTAAGAGTGCGAAACTGCTATATTGTGATATTCTCGTTAAAGCACATGCAAGCATCGTGAAACCTTAAAGAACAATGTCATTTAGCGAGATACAGCGTTCTGTACTGCAATACGTTGGTGAAAAACTGTGAGGTTATGCAAATATCGTAATTGTGAACGAAACAGTGGAATAGAGCGTTTTTAGATACAAGTGCGAATGTTCGGTTAGGTTAAGATATGAACCGTCGTAAAACCGCATTAAACAATGTCACTTAGTGAGATGCAGTGTTTTTCACCATTACAAGTCGGGAACTGCGATATCTAATGTGAAAGCGCTTGCAACCGTCGTTAGGTTAGGTTAGGTTAGGTTAGGTTAGGTTTGGTTAGGTTAGGTTAGGCTAGGTTAGATTAGGTTAGGTTGGGTTGAGTTGGGTTAGGTTATGTTAGGTTAGGTTACGTTGGGTTAGGTTAGGTTAGGTTAGGTTACGTTAGGTTAGGTTAGGTTACGTTAGGTTAGGTTAGGTTAGGTTACGTTAGGTTAGGTTAGGTTAGGTAAGGATAATTTGGTTAGGTTAGGTAAGGTTAGGTTAGGTTAGGTTAGGTTGGGGTGGGTGTTGTTGGGTTGGGTTGGGTTGGGTTAGGTTTGGTTAGGTTAGGTTAGGTTACGTTAGGTTAGGTTACGTTAGGTTAGGTTATGTTAGGTTAGGTTAGGTTACGTTAGGTTAGGTTAGATCAGGTAAGGTTAGGTTAGGTTAGGTTAGGTTACGTTAGGTTAAGGTAGGAACCGTCGTAAAACCGCGTTAAACAATGTCACTTAGTGAGATGCAGTGTTTTTCACCTTTACAAGTTGGGAACTGCGATATCTAATGTGAAAGCGCTTGAAACCGTCGTAATGTTGTAGAAAGCAATGTAAAGTAGCGAGTAAAACGTTTTCTAACGATAGAAGTCCGAAGGTTATGTTAGGTTGAGTTATGTTAGTTTAAGCTAGGTGGCGTCGTGAAACCACTAAAAACGACGTCATCTAACGAGATAGTGTTGTTTTATTGCGAGTACGAAACTGCGATAGGTGAAATGTTGTGAAAGCACACAAAACGTCATGAACAAGCCAAATACTGCGTGTTGTACCGTTACAAGTGCGAAACTGCTATGTTGTGATATTCTCGTGAAACGCATGCAAGCATCGTGAAACCTTAAAGAATGATGTCATTTAGCGAGAGACAGCGTTCTGTACTGTAATAAGTTGGTGAAAAACTGTGAGGTCATGCAAATATCGTAATTGTGAACGAAACAGTGTAATAGAGCGTTTTGAGATACAAGCGCGAATGTTAGGTTAGGTTAAGATATGAACCGTCGTAAAACCGCATTGAACAATGTCACTGTGAGATGCAGGTTTTTTCACCATTACAAGTCGGGAACTGCGATATCTAAAGTGAAAGTGCATGAAACCGTCGCAATGTTGTAGAGAACATTGTAAAGTAGCGAGTAAAACGTTTTCTAACGATAGAAGTGCGAAGGTTATGTTAGGTTGAATTATGTTAGTTTAAGCTAGGTAGCGTCGTGAAACCACCAAAAGACATCATCTAACGAGATATAATTATTTTATTTCATGTACGAAACTCCAATAGGTGAAATGTTGTGAAAGCACACAGAACGGCATGAACAAGCCAAATACTGCGTGTTCTACCGTTAAAAGTGCGAAACTGCTATATTGTGATATTCTCGTTAAAGCGCATGCAAGCATCGTGAAACCTTAAAGAACAATGTCATTTAGCGAGATACAGCGTTCTCTACTGCCACAAGTTGGTGAAAAACTGTGAGGTTATGCAAATTTCGTAATTGTGAACGAAACAGTGTAATAGAGCGTTTTTCAATACAAGTGCGAATCTTAGGTTAAGATATGAACCGTCGTAAAACTGCATTAAACAATGCCATTTAGTGAGATGCAGTGTTTTTCACCATTACAAGTCGGGAACTGCGATATCTAATGTGAAAGCGCTTGCAAACGTCGTTAGGTTAGGTTAGGTTAGGTTAGGTTAGGTTAGGTAAGGTTTGGTTAGGTTAGGTTAGGTTAGGTTGGGTTAGGTTGGGTTAAGTAAGGTTAGGTTAGGTTGGGTTAGGTTAGGTTAGGTTAGGTTAAGATATGAACCGCGCTAAAACCGCATTAAACAATGTCACTTAGTGAGATGCTTTGTTTTTCACCATTACAAGTCGGGAACTGCGATTTCTAATGTGAAAGCGCATGAAACCGTCGTAATCTTGTAGAAAACATTGTAAAGTAGCGAATAAAACGTTTTTTAACGATAGAAGTGCGAAGGTTAGGTTAGTTTGAGCTAGGTAGCGTCGTGAAACCACCAAAAACGATGTCATCTAACGAGATAGTGTTGTTTTATTGCGAGTACGAAACTGCGATAGGTGAATTATTGTGAAAGCACACAAAATGGCATGAACTAGCCAGATACTGCGTCTTGTGCCGTTACAAGTGCGAAACTGCTTTATTGTGATATTCTCGTTAAAGCACATGCAAGTATCGTGAAACCCTAAAGAACGATGTCAATTAGCGAGATACAGAGTTCTGTATTGTAATAAGTTGGTGAGAAACTGTGAGGTCAAGCAAATATCGTAATTGTGAACGAAACAGTGTAATTGAGCGTAATTAGAGACAAGTGCGAATGTTAGGTTAGGTTGAGATATCAACCGTCGTAAAACCGCATTAAACAATGTTACTTAGTTAGATGTAGTGTTTTTCAACATTCTAAGTCGGGAACTACGATATCTAATAGGAAAGCGCATGAAACTGTCGTAATCTTGTAGAAAACATTGGAAAGTGGCGAGTAAAACGTTTTCTAACGATAGAAGTGTGAAGGTTAGGTTAGGTTAGGTTAGTTTAAGCTAGGTAGCGTCGTGAAACTACCAAAAACGACGTCATCTAACGAGATAGTGTTGCTTTATTGCGAGTATTAAACTGCGATAGGTGAAATGTTGTGAAAGCACACAAAACGGCATGAACAAGCCAAATACTGCGTGTTCTACCGTTACAAGTGCGAAACTGCTATATTGTGATATTCTCGTTAAAGCGCATGCAAGCATCGTGAAACCTTAAAGAACAATGTCATTTAGCGAGATACAGCGTTCTGTACTGCAATAAGTTGGTGAAAAACTGTGAGGTTATGCAAATATCGTAACTGTTAACGAAACAGTGTAATAGAGCGTTTTTAGATACAAGTGCGAATGTTCGGTTAGGTTAAGATATGAACCGTCGTAAAACCGCATTAAACAATGTCACTTAGTGAGATGCAGTGTTTTTCACCATTACAAGTCGGGAACTGCGATATCTAATGTGAAAGCGCTTGCAACCGTCGCTAGGTTAGCTTAGGTTAGGTTAGGTTAGGTTTGGTTAGGTTAGGTTAGGTTAGGTTAGATTAGGTTAGGTTGGGTTGAGTTGGGTTAGGTTAGGTTAGGTTACGTTGGGTTAGGTTAGGTTAGGTTAGGTTAGGTTACGTTAGGTTAGGTTAGGTTACGTTAGGTTAGGTTAGGTTAGGTTAGGTTAGGTAAGGATAATTTGGTTAGGTTAGGTAAGGATAATTTGGTTAGGTTAGGTAAGGTTAGGTTAGGTTAGGTTAGGTTGGGGTGGGTGTTGTTGGGTTGGGTTGGGTTGGGTTAGGTTTGGTTAGGTTAGGTTAGGTTACGTTAGGTTAGGTTAGGTTGGGTTGGGTTGGGTTCGGTTGGGTTAGGTTAGGTTAGGTTAGGTTAGGTTGGGTTAGGTTAGTTTAGGTTAGGTTAGGTTAGGTTAGGTTGGGTTGGGTTGGGTTAGGTTAGGTTAGGTTAGGTTAGGTAAAGTTAGGTTAGGTTAGGTTAGGTTACGTTAGGTTAAGGTATGAACCGTCGTAAAACCGCGTTAAACGATGTCACTTAGTGAGATGCAGTGTTTTTCACCTTTACAAGTTGGGAACTGCGATATCTAATGTGAAAGCGCTTGAAACCGTCGTAATGTTGTAGAAAGCAATGTAAAGTAGCGAGTAAAACGTTTTCTAACGATAGAAGTCCGAAGGTTATGTTAGGTTGAGTTATGTTAGTTTAAGCTAGGTAGCGTCGTGAAACCACCAAAAACGACGTCATCTAACGAGATAGTGTTGTTTTATTGCGAGTACGAAACTGCGATATGTGAAATGTTGTGAAAGCACACAAAACGTCATGAACAAGCCAAATACTGCGTGTTGTACCGTTACAAGTGCGAAACTGCTATGTTGTGATATTCTCTTTAAAGCGCATGCAAGCATCGTGAAACCTTAAAGAATGATGTCATTTAGCGAGAGACAGCGTTCTGTACTGTAATAAGTTGGTGAAAAACTGTGAGGTCATGCAAATATCGTAATTGTGAACGAAACAGTGTAATAGAGCGTTTTGAGATACAAGCGCGAATGTTAGGTTAGGTTAACATATGAGCCGTCGTAAAACCGCATTGAACAATGTCACTGTGAGATGAAGGTTTTTTCACCATTACAAGTCTGGAACTGCGATATCTGATGTGAAAGTGCATGAAACCGTCGTAATGTTGTAGAGAGCATTGTAAAGTAGGGAGTAAAACATTTTCTAACGATAGAAGTGCGAAGATTATGTTAGGTTGAATTATGTTAAAGCTAGGTAGCGTCGTGAAACCACCAAAAAAGACATCATCTAACGAGATATAATTGTTTTATTTCATGTACGAAACTGCAATAGGTGAAATGTGAAAGCACACAAAACGGCATGAAAAAGCCAAATACTGCGTGTTGTACCGTTACAAGTGCGAAACTGCTATGTTGTGATATTCTCGTTAAAGCGCATGCAAGCATCGTGAAACCTTAAAGAACGAAGTCATTTAGCGAGATACAGCGTTCTGTACTGCAATACGTTGGTGAAAAACTGTGAGGTTATGCAAATATCGTAATTGTGAACGAAACAGTGTAATAGAGCGTTTTTCAATACAAGTGCGCATCTTAAGTTAGGTTAAGTTATGAACCGTCGTAAAACCGCATTAAACAATGTCACTTAGTGAGATGCAGTGTTTTTCACCATTACAAGTCGGGAACTGCGATATCTAATGTGAAAGCGCTTGCAAACGTCGTTACGTTAGGTTAGGTTAGGTTAGGTTAGGTTAGGTTAGGTTAGGTTAGGTTAGGTTTGGTTAGGTTAGGTTAGGTTAGGTTAGGTTATGTTAGGTAAGGTTTGGTTAGGTTAGGTTGGGTTAGGTTGGGTTAAGTAAGGTTAGGTTAGGTTGGGTTAGGTTAGGTTAGGTTAGGTTATGAACCGCGCTAAAACCGCATTAAACAATGTCACTTAGTTAGATGTAGTGTTTTTCAACATTACAAGTCGGGAACTACGATATCTAATAGGAAAGCGCATGAAACCGTCGTAATCTTGTAGAAAACATTGTAAAGTTGCGAGTAAAACGTTTTCTGACGATAGAAGTGCGAAGGTTAGGTTAGGTTATGTTAGTTTAAGCTAGGTAGCGTCGTGAAACTACCAAAAACGACGTCATCTAACGAGATAGTGTTGTTTTATTGCGAGTATTAAACTGCGATAGGTGAAATGTTGTGAAAGCACACAAAACGGCATGAACAAGCCAAATACTGAGTGTTCTACCGTTACAAGTGCGAAACTGCTATATTGTGATATTCTCGTTAAAGCGCATGCAAGCATCGTGAAACCTTAAAGAACGAAGTCATTTAGAGAGATACAGCGTTCTGTACTGCAATACGTTGGTGAAAAACTGTGAGGTTATGCAAATATCGTAATTGTGAACGAAACAGTGTAATAGAGCGTTTTTCAATACAAGTGCGAATCTTAAGTTAGGTTAAGTTATGAACCGTCGTAAAACCGCATTAAACAATGTCACTTAGTGAGATGCAGTGTTTTTCACCATTACAAGTCGGGAACTGCGATATCTACTGTGAAAGCGCTTGCAAACGTCGTTAGGTTAGGTTAGGTTAGGTTAGGTTAGGTTAGGTTAGGTTAGGTTAGGTTTGGTTAGGTTAGGTTAGGTTAGGTTATGTTAGGTAAGGTTTGGTTAGGTTAGGTTGGGTTAGGTTGGGTTAAGTAAGGTTAGGTTAGGTTGGGTTAGGTTAGGTTAGGTTAGGTTATGAACCGCGCTAAAACCGCATTAAACAATGTCACTTAGTTAGATGTAGTGTTTTTCAACATTACAAGTCGGGAACTGCGATTTCTAATGTGAAAGCGCATGAAACCATCGTAATCTTGTAGAAAACATTGTAAAGTAGCGAATAAAACGTTTTTTAACGATAGAAGTGCGAAGGTTAGGTTAGTTTGAGCTAGGCAGCGTCGTGAAACCACCAAAAACGATGTCATCTAACGAGATAGTGTTGTTTTATTGTGAGTACGAAACTGCGATAGGTGAAATATTGTGAAAGCACACAAAATGGCATGAACTAGCCAGATACTGCGTCTTGTGCCGTTACAAGTGCGAAACTGCTTTATTGTGATATTCTCGTTAAAGCGCATGCAAGTATCGTGAAACCCTAAAGAACGATGTCAATTAGCGAGATACAGCGTTCTGTATTGTAATAAGTTGGTGAGAAACTGTGAGGTCAAGCAAATATTGTAATTGTGAACGAAACAGTGTAATTGAGCGTAATTAGATACAAGTGCGAATGTTAGGTTAGGTTGAGATATCAACCGTCGTAAAACCGCATTAAACAATGTCACTTAGTTAGATGTAGTGTTTTTCAACATTCTAAGTCGGGAACTACGATATCTAATAGGAAAGCGCATGAAACCGTCGTAATCTTGTAGAAAACATTGTAAAGTTGCGAGTAAAACGTTTTCTAACGATAGAAGTGCGAAGGTTAGGTTAGGTTAGGTTAGTTTAAGCTAGGTAGCGTCGTGAAACTACCAAAAACGACGTCATCTAACGAGATAGTGTTGTTTTGTTGCGAGTAATTAACTGCGATAGGTGAAATGTTGTGAAAGCACACAAAACGGCATGAACAAGCCAAATACTGCGTGTTCTACCGTTACAAGTGCGAAACTGCTATATTGTGATATTCTCGTTAAAGCGCATGCAAGCATCGTGAAACCTTAAAGAACAATGTCATTTAGCGAGATACAGCGTTCTGTACTGCAATAAGTTGGTGAAAAACTGTGAGGTTATGCAAATATCGTAATTGTGAACGAAACAGTGTAATAGAGCGTTTTTAGATACAAGTGCGAATGTTCGGTTAGGTTAAGATATGAACCGTCGTAAAACCGCATTAAACAATGTCACTTAGTGAGATGCAGTGTTTTTCACCATTACAAGTCGGGAACTGCGATATCTAATGTGAAAGCGCTTGCAACCGTCGTTAGGTTAGGTTAGGTTAGGTTAGGTTAGGTTTGGTTAGGTTAGGTTAGGTTAGGTTAGATTAGGTTAGGTTGGGTTGAATTGGGTTAGGTTAGGTTAGGTTACGTTGGGTTAGGTTAGGTTAGGTTAGGTCAGGTTAGGTTACGTTAGGTTAGGTTAGGTTACGTTAGGTTAGGTTAGGTTAGGTAAGGATAATTTGGTTAGGTTAGGTAAGGATAATTTGGTTGGGTTAGGTAAGGTTAGGTTAGGTTAGGGTAGGTTGGGGTGGGTGTTGTTAGGTTGGGTTGGGTTGGGTTAGGTTTGGTTAGGTTAGGTTAGGTTACGTTAGGTTAGGTTAGGTTAGGTTAGGGTATGTTAGGTTAGGTTAGGTTACGTTAGGTTAGGTTAGATCAGGTAAGGTTAGGTTACGTTAGAATAGGTTAGGTTAGGTTACGTTAGGTTAGGTTAGGTTAGGTTAGGTTGGGTTAGGTTAGGTTAGGTTAGGTTAGGTTAGGTTGGGTTAGGTTAGTTTAGGTTAGGTTAGGTTAGGTTAGGTTGGGTTGGGTTGGGTTAGGTTAGGTTAGGTTAGGTTAGGTAAGGTTAGGTTACGTTAGGTTAAGGTAGGAACCGTCGTAAAACCGCGTTAAACAATGTCACTTAGTGAGATGCAGTGTTTTTCACCTTTACAAGTTGGGAACTGCGATATCTAATGTGAAAGTGCTTGAAACCGTCGTAATGTTGTAGAAAGCAATGTAAAGTAGCGAGTAAAACGTTTTCTAACGATAGAAGTCCGAAGGTTATGTTAGGTTGAGTTATGTTAGTTTAAGCTAGGTGGCGTCGTGAAACCACTAAAAACGACGTCATCTAACGAGATAGTGTTGTTTTATTGCGAGTACGAAACTGCGATAGGTGAAATGTTGTGAAATCACACAAAACGTCATGAACAAGCCAAATACTGCGTGTTGTACCGTTACAAGTGCGAAACTGCTATGTTGTGATATTCTCGTTAAAGCGCATGCAAGCATCGTGAAACCTTAAAGAATGATGTCATTTAGCGAGAGACAGCGTTCTGTACTGTAATAAGTTGGTGAAAAACTGTGAGGTCATGCAAATATCGTAATTGTGAACGAAATAGTGTAATAGAGCGTTTTGAGATACAAGCGCGAATGTTAGGTTAGGAAAAGATATGAACCGTCGTAAAACCGCATTGAACAATGTCACTGTGAGATGCACGTTTTTTCACCATTACAAGTCGGGAACTGCGATATCTAATGTGAAAGTGCATGAAACCGTCGTAATGTTGTAGAGAGCATTGTAAAGTAGCGAGTAAAACGTTTTCTAACGATAGAAGTGCGAAGGTTATGTTAGGTTGAATTATGTTAGTTTAAGCTAGGTAGCGTCGTGAAACCACCAAAAGACATCATATAACGAGATATAATTATTTTATTTCATGTACGAAACTGCAATAGGTGAAATGTTGTGAAAGCACACAAAACGGCATGAACAAGCCAAATACTGCGTGTTCTACCGTTACAAGTGCGAAACTGCTATATTGTGATATTCTCGTTAAAGCGCATGCAAGCATCGTGAAACCTTAAAGAACAATGTCATTTAGCGAGATACAGCGTTCTGTACTGCAATAAGTTGGTGAAAAACTGTGAGGTTATGCAAATATCGTAATTTTGAACGAAACACTGTAATAGAGCGTTTTTAGATACAAGTGCGAATGTTCGGTTAGGTTAAGATATGAACCGTCGTAAAACCGCATTAAACAATGTCACTTAGTGAGATTAAGTGTTTTTCACCATTACAAGTCGGGAACTGCGATATCTAATGTGAAAGCGCTTGCAACCGTCGGTAGGTTAGGTTAGGTTAGGTTAGGTTACGTTAGGTTAGGTTTGGTTAGGTTAGGTTAGGTTAGGTTAGATTAGGTTAGGTTGGGTTGAGTTGGGTTAGGTTAGGTTAGGTTACGTTGGGTTAGGTTAGGTTAGGTAAGGATAATTTGGTTAGGTTAGGTAAGGATAAGTTGGTTAGGTTAGGTAAGGTTAGGTTAGGTTAGGTTGGGGTGGGTGTTGTTGAGTTGGGTTGGGTTGGGTTAGGTTTGGTTAGGTTAGGTTAGGTTACGTTAGGTTATGTTAGGTTAGGTTAGGTTACGTTAGGTTAGGTTAGATCAGGTAAGGTTAGGTTACGTTAGAATAGGTTAGGTTAGGTTAGGTTAGGTTTGGTTAGGTTAGGTTAGGTTAGCTTAGGTTAGGTTAGGTTGGGTTGGGTTGGGTTAGGTTGGGTTAGGTTGGGTTAGGTTAGGTTAGGTTGGGTTAGGTTAGTTTAGGTTAGGTTAGGTTAGGTTAGGTTGGGTTGGGTTGGGTTAGGTTAGGTTAGGTTAGGTTAGGTAAGGTTAGGTTAGGTTAGGTTAGGTTACATTAGGTTAAGGTATGAACCGTCGTAAAACCGCGTTAAACAATGTCACTTATTGAGATGCAGTGTTTTTCACCTTTACAAGTTGGGAACTGCGATATCTAATGTGAACGCGCTTGAAACCGTCGTAATGTTGTGGAAAGCAATGTAAAACAGCGAGTAAAACGTTTTCTAACGATAGAAGTCCGAAGGTTATGTTAGGTTGAGTTATGTTAGTTTAAGCTAGGTAGCGTCGTGAAACCACCAAAAACGACGTCATCTAACGAGATAGTGTTGTTTAATTGCGAGTACGAAACTGCGATAGGTGAAATGTTGTGAAAGCACACAAAACGTCATGAACAAGCCAAATACTGCGTGTTGTACCGTTACAAGTGCGAAACTGCTATGTTGTGATATTCTCGTTAAAGCGCATGCAAGCATCGTGAAACCTTAAAGAACGATGTCATTTAGCGAGATACAGCGTTCTGTACTGCCATAAGTTGGTGAAAAACTGTGAGGTTATGCAAATTTCGTAATTGTAAACGAAACAGTGTAATAGAGCGTTTTTCATTACAAGTGCGAATCTTAGGTTAAGATATGAACCGTCGTAAAACCGCATTAAACAATGTCATTTAGTGAGATGCAGTGTTTTTCACCATTACAAGTCGGGAACTGCGATATCTAATGTGAAAGCGCTTGCAAACGTCGTTAGGTTAGGTTAGGTTAGGTTACGTTAGGTTAGGTTAGGTTAGGTTAGGTAAGGTTTGGTTAGGTTAGGTTAGGTTAGGTTGGGTTAGGTTGGGTTAAGTAAGGTTAGGTTAGGTTGGGTTAGGTTAGGTTAGGTTAGGTTAAGATATGAACCGCGCTAAAACCGTATTAAACAATCTCACTTAGTGAGATGCTGTGTTTTTCACCATTACAAGTCGGGAACTGCGATTTCTAATGTGAAAGCGCATGAAACCGTCGTAATCTTGTAGAAAACATTGTAAAGTAGCGAATAAAACGTTTTTTAACGATAGAAGTGCGAAGGTTAGGTTAGTTTGAGCTAGGTAGCGTCGTGAAACCACCAAAAACGATGTCATCTAACGAGATAGTGTTGTTTTATTGCGAGTACGAAACTGCGATAGGTGAATTATTGTGAAAGCACACAAAATGGCATGAACTAGCCAGATACTGCGTCTTGTGCCGTTACAAGTGCGAAACTGCTTTATTGTGATATTCTCGTTAAAGCGCATGCAAGTATCGTGAAACCCTAAAGAACGATGTCAATTAGCGAGATACAGCGTTCTGTATTGTAATAAGTTGGTGAGAAACTGTGAGGTCAAGCAAATATCGTAATTGTGGACGAAACAGTGTAATTGAGCGTAATTAGATACAAGTGCGAATGTTAGGTTAGGTTGAGATATCAACCGTCGTAAAACCGCATTAAACAATGTCACTTAGTTAGATGTAGTGTTTTTCAACATTCTAAGTCGGGAACTACGATATCTAATAGGAAAGCGCATGAAACCGTCGTAATCTTGTAGAAAACATTGTAAAGTTGCGAGTAAAACGTTTTCTAACGATAGAAGTGTGAAGGTTAGGTTAGGTTAGGTTACTTTAAGCTAGGTAGCATCGTGAAACTACCAAAAACGACGTCATCTAACGAGATAGTGTTGTTTTATTGCGAGTATTAAACTGCGATAGGTGAAATGTTGTGAAAGCACACAAATCGGCATGAACAAGCCAAATACTGCGTGTTCTACCGTTACAAGTGCGAAACTGCTATATTGTGATATTCTCGTTAAAGCGCATGCAAGCATCGTGAAACCTTAAAGAACAATGTCATTTAGCGAGATACAGCGTTCTGTACTGCAATAAGTTGGTGAAAAACTGTGAGGTTATGCAAATATCGTAATTGTGAACGAAACAGTGTAATAGAGCGTTTTTAGATACAAGTGCGAATGTTCGGTTAGGTTAAGATATGAACCGTCGTAAAACCGCATTAAACAATGTCACTTAGTGAGATGCAGTGTTTTTCACCATTACAAGTCGGGAACTGCGATATCTAATGTGAAAGCGCTTGCAACCGTCGTTAGGTTAGGTTAGGTTAGGTTAGGTTAGGTTTGGTTAGGTTAGGTTAGGTTAGGTTAGATTAGGTTAGGTTGGGTTGAATTGGGTTAGGTTAGGTTAGGTTACGTTGGGTTAGGTTAGGTTAGGTTAGGTCAGGTTAGGTTACGTTAGGTTAGGTTAGGTTACGTTAGGTTAGGTTAGGTTAGGTTAGGTAAGGATAATTTGGTTAGGTTAGGTAAGGATAATTTGGTTGGGTTAGGTAAGGTTAAGTTAGGTTAGGGTAGGTTGGGGTGGGTGTTGTTAGGTTGGGTTGGGTTGGGTTAGGTTTGGTTAGGTTAGGTTAGGTTACGTTAGGTTAGGTTAGGTTAGGTTAGGGTATGTTAGGTTAGGTTAGGTTACGTTAGGTTAGGTTAGATCAGGTAAGGTTAGGTTACGTTAGAATAGGTTAGGTTAGGTTACGTTAGGTTAGGTTAGGTTAGGTTAGGTTAGGTTGGGTTAGGTTAGTTTAGGTTAGGTTAGGTTAGGTTAGGTTGGGTTGGGTTGGGTTAGGTTAGGTTAGGTTAGGTTAGGTAAGGTTAGGTTACGTTAGGTTAAGGTAGGAACCGTCGTAAAACCGCGGTAAACAATGTCACTTAGTGAGATGCAGTGTTTTTCACCTTTACAAGTTGGGAACTGCGATATCTAATGTGAAAGTGCTTGAAACCGTCGTAATGTTGTAGAAAGCAATGTAAAGTAGCGAGTAAAACGTTTTCTAACGATAGAAGTCCGAAGGTTATGTTAGGTTGAGTTATGTTAGTTTAAGCTAGGTGGCGTCGTGAAACCACTAAAAACGACGTCATCTAACGAGATAGTGTTGTTTTATTGCGAGTACGAAACTGCGATAGGTGAAATGTTGTGAAATCACACAAAACGTCATGAACAAGCCAAATACTGCGTGTTGTACCGTTACAAGTGCGAAACTGCTATGTTGTGATATTCTCGTTAAAGCGCATGCAAGCATCGTGAAACCTTAAAGAATGATGTCATTTAGCGAGAGACAGCGTTCTGTACTGTAATAAGTTGGTGAAAAACTGTGAGGTCATGCAAATATCGTAATTGTGAACGAAATAGTGTAATAGAGCGTTTTGAGATACAAGCGCGAATGTTAGGTTAGGAAAAGATATGAACCGTCGTAAAACCGCATTGAACAATGTCACTGTGAGATGCACGTTTTTTCACCATTACAAGTCGGGAACTGCGATATCTAATGTGAAAGTGCATGAAACCGTCGTAATGTTGTAGAGAGCATTGTAAAGTAGCGAGTAAAACGTTTTCTAACGATAGAAGTGCGAAGGTTATGTTAGGTTGAATTATGTTAGTTTAAGCTAGGTAGCGTCGTGAAACCACCAAAAGACATCATATAACGAGATATAATTATTTTATTTCATGTACGAAACTGCAATAGGTGAAATGTTGTGAAAGCACACAAAACGGCATGAACAAGCCAAATACTGCGTGTTCTACCGTTACAAGTGCGAAACTGCTATATTGTGATATTCTCGTTAAAGCGCATGCAAGCATCGTGAAACCTTAAAGAACAATGTCATTTAGCGAGATACAGCGTTCTGTACTGCAATAAGTTGGTGAAAAACTGTGAGGTTATGCAAATATCGTAATTTTGAACGAAACACTGTAATAGAGCGTTTTTAGATACAAGTGCGAATGTTCGGTTAGGTTAAGATATGAACCGTCGTAAAACCGCATTAAACAATGTCACTTAGTGAGATTAAGTGTTTTTCACCATTACAAGTCGGGAACTGCGATATCTAATGTGAAAGCGCTTGCAACCGTCGGTAGGTTAGGTTAGGTTAGGTTAGGTTAGGTTACGTTAGGTTAGGTTTGGTTAGGTTAGGTTAGGTTAGGTTAGATTAGGTTAGGTTGGGTTGAGTTGGGTTAGGTTAGGTTAGGTTACGTTGGGTTAGGTTAGGTTAGGTAAGGATAATTTGGTTAGGTTAGGTAAGGATAAGTTGGTTAGGTTAGGTAAGGTTAGGTTAGGTTAGGTTGGGGTGGGTGTTGTTGAGTTGGGTTGGGTTGGGTTAGGTTTGGTTAGGTTAGGTTAGGTTAGGTTAGGTTACGTTAGGTTATGTTAGGTTAGGTTAGGTTACGTTAGGTTAGGTTAGATCAGGTAAGGTTAGGTTACGTTAGAATAGGTTAGGTTAGGTTAGGTTAGGTTTGGTTAGGTTAGGTTAGGTTAGCTTAGGTTAGGTTAGGTTGGGTTGGGTTGGGTTAGGTTGGGTTAGGTTGGGTTAGGTTAGGTTAGGTTGGGTTAGGTTAGTTTAGGTTAGGTTAGGTTAGGTTAGGTTGGGTTGGGTTGGGTTAGGTTAGGTTAGGTTAGGTTAGGTAAGGTTAGGTTAGGTTAGGTTAGGTTACATTAGGTTAAGGTATGAACCGTCGTAAAACCGCGTTAAACAATGTCACTTATTGAGATGCAGTGTTTTTCACCTTTACAAGTTGGGAACTGCGATATCTAATGTGAACGCGCTTGAAACCGTCGTAATGTTGTGGAAAGCAATGTAAATCAGCGAGTAAAACGTTTTCTAACGATAGAAGTCCGAAGGTTATGTTAGGTTGAGTTATGTTAGTTTAAGCTAGGTAGCGTCGTGAAACCACCAAAAACGACGTCATCTAACGAGATAGTGTTGTTTAATTGCGAGTACGAAACTGCGATAGGTGAAATGTTGTGAAAGCAGACAAAACGTCATGAACAAGCCAAATACTGCGTGTTGTACCGTTACAAGTGCGAAACTGCTATGTTGTGATATTCTCGTTAAAGCGCATGCAAGCATCGTGAAACCTTAAAGAACGATGTCATTTAGCGAGATACAGCGTTCTGTACTGCCATAAGTTGGTGAAAAACTGTGAGGTTATGCAAATTTCGTAATTGTAAACGAAACAGTGTAATAGAGCGTTTTTCATTACAAGTGCGAATCTTAGGTTAAGATATGAACCGTCGTAAAACCGCATTAAACAATGTCATTTAGTGAGATGCAGTGTTTTTCACCATTACAAGTCGGGAACTGCGATATCTAATGTGAAAGCGCTTGCAAACGTCGTTAGGTTAGGTTAGGTTAGGTTACGTTAGGTTAGGTTAGGTTAGGTTAGGTAAGGTTTGGTTAGGTTAGGTTAGGTTAGGTTGGGTTAGGTTGGGTTAAGTAAGGTTAGGTTAGGTTGGGTTAGGTTAGGTTAGGTTAGGTTAAGATATGAACCGCGCTAAAACCGCATTAAACAATCTCACTTAGTGAGATGCTGTGTTTTTCACCATTACAAGTCGGGAACTGCGATTTCTAATGTGAAAGCGCATGAAACCGTCGTAATCTTGTAGAAAACATTGTAAAGTAGCGAATAAAACGTTTTTTAACGATAGAAGTGCGAAGGTTAGGTTAGTTTGAGCTAGGTAGCGTCGTGAAACCACCAAAAACGATGTCATCTAACGAGATAGTGTTGTTTTATTGCGAGTACGAAACTGCGATAGGTGAATTATTGTGAAAGCACACAAAATGGCATGAACTAGCCAGATACTGCGTCTTGTGCCGTTACAAGTGCGAAACTGCTTTATTGTGATATTCTCGTTAAAGCGCATGCAAGTATCGTGAAACCCTAAAGAACGATGTCAATTAGCGAGATACAGCGTTCTGTATTGTAATAGGTTGGTGAGAAACTGTGAGGTCAAGCAAATATCGTAATTGTGAACGAAACAGTGTAATAGAGCGTTTTTAGATACAAGTGCGAATGTTCGGTTAGGTTAAGATATGAACCGTCGTAAAACCGCATTAAACAATGTCACTTAGTGAGATGCAGTGTTTTTCACCATTACAAGTCGGGAACTGCGATATCTAATGTGAAAGCGCTTGCAACCGTCGTTAGGTTAGGTTAGGTTAGGTTAGGTTAGGTTAGGTTAGGTTAGGTTTGGTTAGGTTAGGTTAGGTTAGGTTAGATTAGGTTAGGTTGTGTTGAGTTGGGTTAGGTTAGGTTAGGTTACGTTGGGTTAGGTTAGGTTAGGTTAGGTTACGTTAGGTTAGGTTAGGTTAGGTTAGGTAAGGATAATTTGGTTAGGTTAGGTAAGGATAATTTGGTTAGGTTAGGTAAGGTTAGGTTAGGTTAGGTTAGGTTGGGGTGGGTGTTGTTGGGTTGGGTTGGGTTGGGTTAGGTTTGGTTAGGTTAGGTTAGGTTACGTTAGGTTAGGTTAGGTTAGGGTAGGTTACGTTAGGTTATGTTAGGTTAGGTTAGGTTACGTTAGGTTAGGTTAGATCAGGTAAGGTTAGGTTACGTTAGAATAGGTTAGGTTACGTTAGGTTACGTTAGGTTAGGTTAGGTTAGGTTAGGTTTGGTTAGGTTAGGATAGGTTAGCTTAGGTTAGGTTAGGTTGGGTTGGGTTGGGTTAGGTTGGGTTAGGTTAGGTTAGGTTAGGTTAGGTTGGGTTAGGTTAGTTTAGGTTAGGTTAGGTTAGGTTGGGTTGGGTTGGGTTAGGTTAGGTTAGGTTAGGTTAGGTAAAGTTAGGTTAGGTAGGTTAGGTTACGTTAGGTTAAGGTATGAACCGTCGTAAAACCGCGTTAAACAATGTCACCTAGTGAGATGCAGTGTTTTTCACCTTTACAAGTTGGGAACTGCGATATCTAATGTGAAAGCGCTTGAAACCGTTGTAATGTTGTAGAAAGCAATGTAAAGTAGCGAGTAAAACGTTTTCTAACGATAGAAGTCCGAAGGTTATGTTAGGTTGAGTTATGTTAGTTTAAGCTTGGTAGCGTCATGAAACCACCAAAAACGACGTCATCTAACGAGATAGTGTTGTTTTATTGCGAGTACGAAACTGCGATATGTGAAATGTTGTGAAAGCACACAAAACGTCATGAACAAGCCAAATACTGCGTGTTGTACCGTTACAAGTGCGAAACTGCTATGTTGTGATATTCTCTTTAAAGCTCATGCAAGCATCGTGAAACCTTAAAGAATGATGTCATTTAGCGAGACAGCGTTCTGTACTGTAATAAGTTGGTGAAAAACTGTGAGGTCATGCAAATATCGTAATTGTGAACGAAACAGTGTAATAGAGCGTTTTGAGATACAAGCGCGAATGTTAGGTTAGGTTAAGATATGAGCCGTCGTAAAACCGCATTGAACAATGTCACTTTGTGAGATGAAGGTTTTTTCACCATTACAAGTCTGGAACTGCGATATCTAATGTGAAAGTGCATGAAACCGTCGTAATGTTGTAGAGAGCATTTTAAAGTAGGGAGTAAAACGTTTTCTAACGATAGAAGTGCGAAGATTATGTTAGGTTGAATTATGTTAAAGCTAGGTAGCGTCGTGAAACCACCAAAAAAGACATCATCTAACGAGATATATTTGTTTTATTTCATGTACAAAACTGCAATAGGTGAAATGTGAAAGCACACAAAACGGCATGAAAAAGCCAAATACTGCGTGTTGTACCGTTACAAGTGCGAAACTGCTATGTTGTGATATTCTCGTTAAAGCGCATGCAAGCATCGTGAAACCTTAAAGAACGAAGTCATTTAGCGAGATACAGCGTTCTGTACTGCAATACGTTGGTGAAAAACTGTGAGGTTATGCAAATATCGTAATTGTGAACGAAACAGTGTACTAGAGCGTTTTTCAATACAAGTGCGAATCTTAAGTTAGGTTAAGTTATGAACCGTCGTAAAACCGCATTAAACAATGTCACTTAGTGAGATGCAGTGTTTTTCACCATTACAAGTCGGGAACTGCGATATCTAATGTGAAAGCGCTTGCAAACGTCGTTAGGTTAGGTTAGGTTACGTTAGGTAAGGTTTGGTTAGGTTAGGTTAGGTTAGGTTGGGTTAAGTAAGGTTAGGTTAGGTTGGGTTAGGTTAGGTTAGGTTAGGTTAGGTTAGGTTATGAACCGCGCTAAAACCGCATTAAACAATGTCACTTAGTTAGATGTAGTGTTTTTCAACATTACAAGGTGGGAACTACGATATCTAATAGGAAAGCGCATGAAACCGTCGTAATCTTGTAGAAAACATTGTAAAGTTGCGAGTAAAACGTTTTCTAACGATAGAAGTGCGAAGGTTAGGTTAGGTTATGTTAGTTTAAGCTAGGTAGCGTCGTGAAACTACCAAAAACGACGTCATCTAACGAGATAGTGTTGTTTTATTGCGAGTATTAAACTGCGATAGGTGAAATGTTGTGAAAGCACACAAAACGGCATGAACAAGCCAAATACTGAGTGTTCTACCGTTACAAGTGCGAAACTGCTATATTGTGATATTCTCGTTAAAGCGCATGCAAGTATCGTGAAACCTTAAAGAACAATGTCATTTAGCGAGATACAGCGTTCTGTACTGCAATAAGTTGGTGAAAAACTGTGAGGTTATGCAAATATCGTAATTGTGAACGAAACAGTTTAATAGAGCGTTTTTAGATACAAGTGCGAATGTTCGGTTAGGTTAAGATATGAACCGTCGTAAAACCGCATTAAACAATGTCACTTAGTGAGATGCAGTGTTTTTCACCGTTACAAGTCGGGAACTGCGATATCTAATGTGAAAGCGCTTGCAACCGTCGTTAGGTTAGGTTAGGTTAGGTTAGGTTAGGTTTGGTTAGGTTAGGTTAGGTTAGGTTAGATTAGGTTAGGTTGGGTTGAGTTGGGTTAGGTTAGGTTAGGTTACGTTGGGTTAGGTTAGGTTAGGTTAGGTTAGGTTAGGTTACGTTAGGTTAGGTTAGGTTAGGTTAGGTTAGGTAAGGATAATTTGGTTAGGTTAGGTAAGGATTTGGTTAGGTTAGGTAAGGTTAGGTTAGGTTAGGTTAGGTGTGGGTGGGTGTTGGTGGGTTGGGTTGGGTTAGGTTTGGTTAGGTTAGGTTAGGTTACGTTAGGTTAGGTTAGGTTAGGTTACGTTAGGTTATGTTAGGTTAGGTTAGGTTACGTTAGGTTAGGTTAGATCAGGTAAGGTTAGGTTACGTTAGAATAGGTTAGGTTACGTTAGGTTACGTTAGGTTAGGTTAGGATAGGTTAGGTTTGGTTAGGTTAGGTTAGGTTAGCTTAGGTTAGGTTAGGTTGGGTTGGGTTGGGTTAGGTTGGGTTAGGTTAGGTTAGCTTAGGTTAGGTTATGTTGGGTTAGGTTAGTTTAGGTTAGGTTAGGTTAGGTTAGGTTGGGTTGGGTTGGGCTAGGTTAGGTTAGGTTAGGTTAGGTAAGGTTAGGTTAGGTTAGGTTAGGTTACGTTAGGTTAAGGTATGAACCGTCGTAAAACCGCGTTAAACAATGTCACTTAGTGAGATGCAGTGTTTTTCACCTTTACAAGTTGGGAACTGCGATATCTAATGTGAAAGCGCTTGAAACCGTCGTAATGTTGTAGAAAGCAATGTAAAGTAGCGAGTAAAACGTTTTCTAACGATAGAAGTCCGAAGGTTATGTTAGGTTGAGTTATGTTAGTTTAAGCTAGGTAGCGTCGTGAAACCACCAAAAACGACGTCATCTAACGAGATAGTGTTGTTTTATTGCGAGTACGAAACTGCGATATGTGAAATGTTGTGAGAGCACACAAAACGTCATGAACAAGCCAAATACTGCGTGTTGTACCGTTACAAGTGCGAAACTGCTATGTTGTGATATTCTCGTTAAAGCGCATGCAAGCATCGTGAAACCTTAAAGAATGATGTCATTTAGCGAGAGACAGCGTTCTGTACTGTAATAAGTTGGTGAAAAACTGTGAGATCATGCAAATATCGTAATTGTGAACGAAACTGTGTAATAGAGCGTTTTGAGATAAAAGCGCGAATGTTAGGTTAGGTTAAGATATGAACCGTCGTAAAACCGCATTGAACAATGTCACTTTGTGAGATGAAGGTTTTTTCACCATTACAAGTCTGGAACTGCGATATCTAATGTGAAAGTGCATGAAACCGTCGTAATGTTGTAGAGAGCATTGTAAAGTAGAGAGTAAAACGTTTTCTAACGATAGAAGTGCGAAGATTATGTTAGGTTGAATTATGTTAAAGCTAGGTAGCGTCGTGAAACCACCAAAAAAGACATCATCTAACGAGATATAATTGTTTTATTTCATGTACGAAACTGCAATAGGTGAAATGTGAAAGCACACAAAACGGCATGAAAAAGCCAAATACTGCGTGTTGTACCGTTACAAGAGCGAAACTGCTATGTTGTGATATTCTCGTTAAAGCGCATGCAAGCATCGTGAAACCTTAAAGAACGAAGTCATTTAGCGAGAGACAGCGTTCTGTACTGTAATAAGTTGGTGAAAAACTGTGAGGTCATGCAAATATCGTAATTGTGAACGAAACAGTGTAATTGAGCGTAATTAGATACAAGTGCGATTGTTAGGTTAGGTTGAGATATCAACCGTCGTAAAACCGCATGAAACAATGTCACTTAGTGAGATGTAGTGTTTTTCAACATTACAAGTCGGGAACTACAATATCTAATAGGAAAGCGCATGAAACCGTCGTAATCTTGTAGAAAACATTGTAAAGCTGCGAGTAAAACGTTTTCTAACGATAGAAGTGCGAAGGTTAGGTTAGGTTAGGTTAGTTTAAGCTAGGTAACGTCGTGAAACTACCAAAAACGACGTCATATAACGAGATAGTGTTGTTTTATTGCGAGTATTAAACTGCGATAGGTGAAATGTTGTGAAAGCACACAAAACGGCATGAACAAGCCAAATACTGCGTGTTCTACCGTTACAAGTGCGAAACTGCTATATTGTGATATTCTCGTTAAAGCGCATGCAAGCATCGTGAAACCTTAAAGAACAATGTCATTTAGCGAGATACAGCGTTCTGTACTGCAATAAGTTGGTGAAAAACTGTGAGGTTATGCAAATATCGTAATTGTGAACGAAACAGTGTAATAGAGCGTTTTTAGATTCAAGTGCGAATGTTAGGTTAGGTTAAGATATGAACCGTCGTACAACCGCATTAAACAATGTCACTTAGTGAGATGCAGTGTTTTTCACCATTACAAGTCAGGAACTGCGATATCTAATGTGAAAGCGCTTGCAACCGTCGTTAGGTTAGGTTAGGTTAGGTTAGGTTAGGTTAGGTTTGGTTAGGTTAGGTTAGGTTAGGTTAGGTTAGATTAGGTTACGTTGGGTTAGGTTAGGTTAGGTTAGGTTACGTTAGGTTAGGTTAGGTTACGTTAGGTTAGGTTAGGTTAGGTTAGGTTACGTTAGGTTAGGTTAGGTTAGGTTAGGTTACGTTAGAATAGGTTAGGTTAGGTTAGGTTACGTTAGGTTAGGTTAGGTTAGGTTTGGTTAGGTTAGGTTAGGTTAGCTTAGGTTAGGTTAGGTTGGGTTGGGTTGGGTTAGGT
The DNA here is from genome assembly GCF_043290135.1 of Rhipicephalus microplus. NCBI lineage: Eukaryota > Metazoa > Arthropoda > Arachnida > Ixodida > Ixodidae > Rhipicephalus > Rhipicephalus microplus. The sequence continues at coordinate 428,947 of NW_027464587.1, forward strand.
TGGGTTAGGTTAGGTTAGGTTAGGTTAGGTTAGGTTGGGTTAGGTTAGTTTAGGTTAGCTTAGGTTAGGTTAGGTTGGGTTGGGTTGGGTTAGGTTTGGTTAGGTTAGGTTAGGTTAGGTTAGATTAGGTTAGGTTGTGTTGAGTTGGGTTAGGTTAGGTTAGGTTACGTTGGGTTAGGTTAGGTTAGGTTACGTTAGGTTAGGTTACGTTAGAATAGGTTAGGTTACGTTAGGTTACGTTAGGTTAGGTTAGGTTAGGTTAGGTTAGGTTTGGTTAGGTTAGGTTAGGTTAGCTTAGGTTAGGTTAGGTTGGGTTGGGTTGGGTTAGGTTGGGTTAGGTTAGGTTAGGTTAGGTTAGGTTAGGTTTGGTTATGTTAGGTTAGGTTAGCTTAGGTTAGGTTAGGTTGGGTTGGGTTGGGTTAGGTTTGGTTAGGTTAGGTTAGGTTAGGTTAGATTAGGTTAGGTTGTGTTGAGTTGGGTTAGGTTAGGTTAGGTTACGTTGGGTTAGGTTAGGTTAGGTTAGGTTACGTTAGGTTAGGTTAGGTTAGGTTAGGTAAGGATAATTTGGTTAGGTTAGGTAAGGATAATTTGGTTAGGTTAGGTAAGGTTAGGTTAGGTTAGGTTAGGTTGGGGTGGGTGTTGGTGGGTTGGGTTGGGTTAGGTTTGGTTAGGTTAGGTTAGGTTACGTTAGGTTAGGTTAGGTTAGGTTACGTTAGGTTATGTTAGGTTAGGTTAGGTTACGTTAGGTTAGGTTAGATCAGGTAAGGTTAGGTTACGTTAGAATAGGTTAGGTTACGTTAGGTTACGTTAGGTTAGGTTAGGTTAGGTTAGGTTAGGTTTGGTTAGGTTAGGTTAGGTTAGCTTAGGTTAGGTTAGGTTGGGTTGGGTTGGGTTAGGTTGGGTTAGGTTAGGTTAGGTTAGGTTAGGTTGGGTTAGGTTAGTTTAGGTTAGGTTAGGTTAGGTTAGGTTGGGTTGGGTTGGGTTAGGTTAGGTTAGGTTAGGTTAGGTAAGGTTAGGTTAGGTTAGGTTACGTTAGGTTAAGGTATGAACCGTCGTAAAACCGCGTTAAACAATGTCACTTAGTGAGATGCAGTGTTTTTCACCTTTACAAGTTGGGAACTGCGATATCTAATGTGAAAGCGCTTGAAACCGTCGTAATGTTGTAGAAAGCAATGTAAAGTAGCGAGTAAAACGTTTTCTAACGATAGAAGTCCGAAGGTTATGTTAGGTTGAGTTATGTTAGTTTAAGCTAGGTAGCGTCGTGAAACCACCAAAAACGACGTCATCTAACGAGATAGTGTTGTTTTATTGCGAGTACGAAACTGCGATATGTGAAATGTTGTGAAAGCACACAAAACGTCATGAACAAGCCAAATACTGCGTGTTGTACCGTTACAAGTGCGAAACTGCTATGTTGTGATATTCTCTTTAAAGCGCATGCAAGCATCGTGAAACCTTAAAGAATGATGTCATTTAGCGAGAGACAGCGTTCTGTACTGTAATAAGTTGGTGAAAAACTGTGAGGTCATGCAAATATCGTAATTGTGAACGAAACAGTGTAATAGAGCGTTTTGAGATACAAGCGCGAATGTTAGGTTAGGTTAAGATATGAGCCGTCGTAAAACCGCATTGAACAATGTCACTTTGTGAGATGAAGGTTTTTTCACCATTACAAGTCTGGAACTGCGATATCTAATGTGAAAGTGCATGAAACCGTCGTAATGTTGTAGAGAGCATTTTAAAGTAGGGAGTAAAACGTTTTCTAACGATAGAAGTGCGAAGATTATGTTAGGTTGAATTATGTTAAAGCTAGGTAGCGTCGTGAAACCACCAAAAAAGACATCATCTAACGAGATATAATTGTTTTATTTCATGTACAAAACTGCAATAGGTGAAATGTGAAAGCACACAAAACGGCATGAAAAAGCCAAATACTGCGTGTTGTACCGTTACAAGTGCGAAACTGCTATGTTGTGATATTCTCGTTAAAGCGCATGCAAGCATCGTGAAACCTTAAAGAACGAAGTCATTTAGCGAGATACAGCGTTCTGTACTGCAATACGTTGGTGAAAAACTGTGAGGTTATGCAAATATCGTAATTGTGAACGAAACAGTGTACTAGAGCGTTTTTCAATACAAGTGCGAATCTTAAGTTAGGTTAAGTTATGAACCGTCGTAAAACCGCATTAAACAATGTCACTTAGTGAGATGCAGTGTTTTTCACCATTACAAGTCGGGAACTGCGATATCTAATGTGAAAGCGCTTGCAAACGTCGTTAGGTTAGGTTAGGTTAGGTTAGGTTAGGTTAGGTTACGTTAGGTTAGGTTAGGTTAGGTTTGGTTAGGTTAGGTTAGGTTAGGTTATGTTAGGTAAGGTTTGGTTAGGTTAGGTTAGGTTAGGTTGGGTTAGGTTGGGTTAAGTAAGGTTAGGTTAGGTTGGCTTAGGTTAGGTTAGGTTAGGTTAGGTTATGAACCGCGCCAAAACCGCATTAAACAATGTCACTTAGTTAGATGTAGTGTTTTTCAACATTACAAGTCGGGAACTACGATATCTAATAGGAAAGCGCATGAAACCGTCGTAATCTTGTAGAAAACATTGTAAAGTTGCGAGTAAAACGTTTTCTAACGATAGAAGTGCGAAGGTTAGGTTAGGTTATGTTAGTTTAAGCTAGGTAGCGTCGTGAAACTACCAAAAACGACGTCATCTAACGAGATAGTGTTGTTTTATTGCGAGTATTAAACTGCGATAGGTGAAATGTTGTGAAAGCACACAAAACGGCATGAACAAGCCAAATACTGAGTGTTCTACCGTTACAAGTGCGAAACTGCTATATTGTGATATTCTCGTTAAAGCGCATGCAAGTATCGTGAAACCTTAAAGAACAATGTCATTTAGCGAGATACAGCGTTCTGTACTGCAATAAGTTGGTAAAAAACTGTGAGGTTATGCAAATATCGTAATTGTGAACGAAACAGTTTAATAGAGCGTTTTTAGATACAAGTGCGAATGTTCGGTTAGGTTAAGATATGAACCGTCGTAAAACCGCATTAAACAATGTCACTTTGTGAGATGCAGTGTTTTTCACCGTTACAAGTCGGGAACTGCGATATCTAATGTGAAAGCGCTTGCAACCGTCGTTAGGTTAGGTTAGGTTAGGTTAGGTTAGGTTAGGTTTGGTTAGGTTAGGTTAGGTTAGGTTAGATTAGGTTAGGTTGGGTTGAGTTGGGTTAGGTTAGGTTAGGTTACGTTGGGTTAGGTTAGGTTAGGTTAGGTTACGTTAGGTTAGGTTAGGTTACGTTAGGTTAGGTTAGGTTAGGTTAGGTAAGGATAATTTGGTTAGGTTAGGTAAGGATTTGGTTAGGTTAGGTAAGGTTAGGTTAGGTTAGGTTGGGGTGGGTGTTGGTGGGTTGGGTTGGGTTAGGTTTGGTTATGTTAGGTTAGGTTACGTTAGGTTAGGTTAGGTTAGGTTACGTTAGGTTATGTTAGGTTAGGTTAGGTTACGTTAGGTTAGGTTAGATCAGGTAAGGTTAGGTTACGTTAGAATAGGTTAGGTTACGTTAGGTTACGTTAGGTTAGGTTAGGATAGGTTAGGTTTGGTTAGGTTAGGTTAGGTCAGCTTAGGTTAGGTTAGGTTGGGTTGGGTTGGGTTAGGTTGGGTTAGGTTAGGTTAGGTTAGGTTAGGTTGGGTTAGGTTAGTTTAGGTTAGGTTAGGTTAGGTTAGGTTGGGTTGGGTTGGGCTAGGTTAGCTTAGGTTAGGTTAGGTAAGGTTAGGTTAGGTTAGGTTAGGTTACGTTAGGTTAAGGTATGAACCGTCGTAAAACCGCGTTAAACAATGTCACTTAGTGAGATGCAGTGTTTTTCACCTTTACAAGTTGGGAACTGCGATATCTAATGTGAAAGCGCTTGAAACCGTCGTAATGTTGTAGAAAGCAATGTAAAGTAGCGAGTAAAACGTTTTCTAACGATAGAAGTCCGAAGGTTATGTTAGGTTGAGTTATGTTAGTTTAAGCTAGGTAGCGTCGTGAAACCACCAAAAACGACGTCATCTAACGAGATAGTGTTGTTTTATTGCGAGTACGAAACTGCGATATGTGAAATGTTGTGAAAGCACACAAAACGTCATGAACAAGCCAAATACTGCGTGTTGTACCGGTACAAGTGCGAAACTGCTATGTTGTGATATTCTCGTTAAAGCGCATGCAAGCATCGTGAAACCTTAAAGAATGATGTCATTTAGCGAGAGACAGCGTTCTGTACTGTAATAAGTTGGTGAAAAACTGTGAGGTCATGCAAATATCGTAATTGTGAACGAAACTGTGTAATAGAGCGTTTTGAGATAAAAGCGCGAATGTTAGGTTAGGTTAAGATATGAACCGTCGTAAAACCGCATTGAACAATGTCACTTTGTGAGATGAAGGTTTTTTCACCATTACAAGTCTGGAACTGCGATATCTAATGTGAAAGTGCATGAAACCGTCGTAATGTTGTAGAGAGCATTGTAAAGTAGAGAGTAAAACGTTTTCTAACGATAGAAGTGCGAAGATTATGTTAGGTTGAATTATGTTAAAGCTAGGTAGCGTCGTGAAACCACCAAAAAAGACATCATCTAACGAGATATAATTGTTTTATTTCATGTACGAAACTGCAATAGGTGAAATGTGAAAGCACACAAAACGGCATGAAAAAGCCAAATACTGCGTGTTGTACCGTTACAAGAGCGAAACTGCTATGTTGTGATATTCTCGTTAAAGCGCATGCAAGCATCGTGAAACCTTAAAGAACGAAGTCATTTAGCGAGAGACAGAGTTCTGTACTGTAATAAGTTGGTGAAAACTGTGAGGTCATGCAAATATCGTAATTGTGAACGAAACAGTGTAATTGAGCGTAATTAGATACAAGTGCGATTGTTAGGTTAGGTTGAGATATCAACCGTCGTAAAACTGCATGAAACAATGTAACTTAGTGAGATGTAGTGTTTTTCAACATTACAAGTCGGGAACTACGATATCTAATAGGAAAGCGCATGAAACCGTCGTAATCTTGTAGAAAACATTGTAAAGCTGCGAGTAAAACGTTTTCTAACGACAGAAGTGCGAAGGTTAGGTTAGGTTAGGTTAGTTTAAGCTAGGTAACGTCGTGAAACTACCAAAAACGACGTCATCTAACGAGATAGTGTTGTTTTATTGCGAGTATTAAACTGCGATAGGTGAAATGTTGTGAAAGCACACAAAACGGCATGAACAAGCCAAATACTGCGTGTTCTACCGTTACAAGTGCGAAACTGCTATATTGTGATATTCTCGTTAAAGCGCATGCAAGCATCGTGAAACCTTAAAGAACAATGTCATTTAGCGAGATACAGCGTTCTGTACTGCAATAAGTTGGTGAAAAACTGTGAGGTTATGCAAATATCGTAATTGTGAACGAAACAGTGTAATAGAGCGTTTTTAGATTCAAGTGCGAATGTTAGGTTAGGTTAAGATATGAACCGTCGTAAAACCGCATTAAACAATGTCACTTAGTGAGATGCAGTGTTTTTCACCATTACAAGTCAGGAACTGCGATATCTAATGTGAAAGCGCTTGCAACCGTCGTTAGGTTAGGTTAGGTTAGGTTAGGTTAGGTTTGGTTAGGTTAGGTTAGGTTAGGTTAGGTTAGGTTAGGTTAGGTTAGATTAGGTTACGTTGGGTTAGGTTAGGTTAGGTTAGGTTAGGTTACGTTAGGTTAGGTTAGGTTACGTTAGGTTAGGTTAGATTAGGTTAGGTTAGGTAAGGATAATTTGGTTAGGTTAGGTAAGGATAATTTCGTTAGGTTAGGTAAGGTTAGGTTAGGTTAGGTTAGGTTGGGGTGGGTGTTGGTGGGTTGGGTTGGGTTAGGTTTGGTTAGGTTAGGTTAGGTTACGTTAGGTTAGGTTAGGTTAGGTTACGTTAGGTTATGTTAGGTTAGGTTAGGTTACGTTAGGTTAGGTTAGATCAGGTAAGGTTAGGTTACGTTAGAATAGGTTAGGTTACGTTAGGTTACGTTAGGTTAGGTTAGGTTAGGTTTGGTTAGGTTAGGTTAGGTTAGCTTAGGTTAGGTTAGGTTGGGTTGGGTTGGGTTAGGTTGGGTTAGGTTAGGTTAGGTTAGGTTAGGTTAGGTTGGGTTAGGTTAGTTTAGGTTAGGTTAGGTTAGGTTAGGTTGGGTTGGGTTGGGTTAGGTTAGGTTAGGTTAGGTTAGGTTAGGTTAGGTTAGGTTACGTTAGGTTAAGGTATGAACCGTCGTAAAACCGCGTTAAACAATGTCACTTAGTGAGATGCAGTGTTTTTCACCTTTACAAGTTGGGAACTGCGATATCTAATGTGAAAGCGCTTGAAACCGTCGTAATGTTGTAGAAAGCAATGTAAAGTAGCGAGTAAAACGTTTTCTAACGATAGAAGTCCGAAGGTTATGTTAGGTTGAGTTATGTTAGTTTAAGCTAGGTAGCGTCGTGAAACCACCAAAAACGACGTCATCTAACGAGATAGTGTTGTTTTATTGCGAGTACGAAACTGCGATATGTGAAATGTTGTGAAAGCACACAAAACGTCATGAACAAGCCAAATACTGCGTGTTGTACCGTTACAAGTGCGAAACTGCTATGTTGTGATATTCTCGTTAAAGCGCATGCAAGCATCGTGAAACCTTAAAGAATGATGTCATTTAGCGAGAGACAGCGTTCTGTACTGTAATAAGTTGGTGAAAAACTGTGAGGTCATGCAAATATCGTAATTGTGAACGAAACTGTGTAATAGAGCGTTTTGAGATAAAAGCGCGAATGTTAGGTTAGGTTAAGATATGAACCGTCGTAAAACCGCATTGAACAATGTCACTTTGTGAGATGAAGGTTTTTTCACCATTACAAGTCTGGAACTGCGATATCTAATGTGAAAGTGCATGAAACCGTCGTAATGTTGTAGAGAGCATTGTAAAGTAGAGAGTAAAACGTTTTCTAACGATAGAAGTGCGAAGATTATGTTAGGTTGAATTATGTTAAAGCTAGGTAGCGTCGTGAAACCACCAAAAAAGACATCATCTAACGAGATATAATTGTTTTATTTCATGTACGAAACTGCAATAGGTGAAATGTGAAAGCACACAAAACGGCATGAAAAAGCCAAATACTGCGTGTTGTACCGTTACAAGTGCGAAACTGCTATGTTGTGATATTCTCGTTAAAGCGCATGCAAGCATCGTGAAACCTTAAAGAACGAAGTCATTTAGCGAGAGACAGCATTCTGTACTGTATAAGTTGGTGAAAAACTGTGAGGTCATGCAAATATCGTGATTGTGAACGAAACAGTGTAATTGAGCGTAATTAGATACAAGTGCGAATGTTAGGTTAGGTTGAGATATCAACCGTCGTAAAACCGCATGAAACAATGTCACTAAGTGAGATGCAGTGTTTTTCACCATTACAAGTCGGGAACTGCGATATCTATTATGAAAGCGCATGAAACTGTCGTAATGTTGTAGAGAGCATTGTAAAGTAGCGAGTAAAATGTTTTCTAACGATAGAAGTGCGAAGGTTATATTAGGTTGAGTTATGTTAGTTTAAGCTAGGTAGCGTCGTGAGACCACCAAAAAGGACGTCATCTAACGAGATAGTGTTGTTTTATTGCATGTACGAAATTGCAATAGGTGAAATGTTGTGAAAGCACACAAAACGGCATGAACAAGCCAGATACTGCGTGTTGTACCGTTACAAGTGCGAAACTGCTATAATGTGATATTCTCGTTAAAGCGCATGCAAGCATCGTGAAACCTTAAAGAATGATGTAATTTAGCGAGAGACAGCGTTCTGTACTGTAATAAGTTGGTGAAAAACTGTGAGGTCATGCAAATATCGTAATTGTGAACGAAACAGTGTAATTGAGCGTAATTAGATACAAGTGCGAATGTTAGGTTAGGTTGAGATATCAACCGTCGTAAAACCGCATTAAACAATGTCACTTAGTGAGATGTAGTGTTTTTCAACATTACAAGTCGGGAACTACGATATCTAATAGGAAAGCGCATGAAACCGTCGTAATCTTGTAAAAAACATTGTAAAGCTGCGAGTAAAATGTTTTCTACCGACAGAAGTGCGAAGGTTAGGTTAGGTTAGGTTAGTTTAAGCTAGGTAACGTCGTGAAACTACCAAAAACGACGTCATCTAACGAGATAGTGTTGTTTTATTGCGACTATTAAACTGCGATAGGTGAAATGTTGTGAAAGCACACAAAACGGCATGAACAAGCGAAATACTGCGTGTTCTACCGTTACAAGTGCGAAACTGCTATATTGTGATATTCTCGTTAAAGCGCATGCAAGCATCGTGAAACCTTAAAGAACAATGTCATTTAGCGAGATACAGCGTTCTGTACTGCAATAAGTTGGTGAAAAACTGTGAGGTTATGCAAATATCGTAATTGTGAACGAAACAGTGTAATAGAGCGTTTTTAGATTCAAGTGCGAATGTTAGGTTAGGTTAAGATAAGAACCGTCGTAAAACCGCATTAAACAATGTCACTTAGCGAGATGCAGTGTTTTTCACCATTACAAGTCAGGAACTGCGATATCTAATGTGAAAGCGCTTGCAACCGTCGTTAGGTTAGGTTAGGTTAGGTTAGGTTAGGTTTGGTTAGGTTAGGTTAGGTTAGGTTAGGTTAGATTAGGTTACGTTGGGTTAGGTTAGGTTAGGTTAGGTTACGTTAGGTTAGGTTAGGTTACGTTAGGTTAGGTTAGGTTAGGTTAGGTAAGGATAATTTGGTTAGGTTAGGTAAGGATAATTTCGTTAGGTTAGGTAAGGTTAGGTTAGGTTAGGTTAGGTTGGGGTGGGTGTTGGTGGGTTGGGTTGGGTTAGGTTTGGTTAGGTTAGGTTAGGTTACGTTAGGTTAGGTTAGGTTAGGTTACGTTAGGTTATGTTAGGTTAGGTTAGGTTACGTTAGGTTAGGTTAGATCAGGTAAGGTTAGGTTACGTTAGAATAGGTTAGGTTACGTTAGGTTAGGTTAGGTTAGGTTAGGTTTGGTTAGGTTAGGTTAGGTTAGCTTAGGTTAGGTTAGGTTGGGTTAGGTTGGGTTAGGTTGGGTTAGGTTAGGTTAGGTTAGGTTAGGTTAGGTTGGGTTAGGTTAGTTTAGGTTAGGTTAGGTTAGGTTAGGTTAGGTTGGGTTGGGTTGGGTTAGGTTAGGTTAGGTTAGGTTAGGTAAGGTTAGGTTAGGTTAGGTTACGTTAGGTTAAGGTAGGAATCGTCGTAAAACCGCGTTAAACAATGTCACTTAGTGAGATGCAGTGTTTTTCACCTTTACAAGTTGGGAACTGCGATATCTAATGTGAAAGTGCTTGAAACCGTCGTAATGTTGTAGAGAGCATTGTAAAGTAGCGAGTAAAACGTTTTCTAACGATAGAAGTGCGAAGGTTATGTTAGGTTGAATTATGTTAGTTTAAGCTAGGTAGCGTCGTGAAACCACCAAAAGACGTCATCTAACGAGATATAATTATTTTATTTCATGTACGAAACTGCAGTAGGTGAAATGTCGTGAAAGCACACAAAACGGCTTGAACAAGCCAAATACTGCGTGTTCTACCGTTACAAGTGCGAAACTGCTATATTGTGATATTCTCGTTAAAGCGCATGCAAGCATCGTGAAACCTTAAAGAACAATGTCATTTAGCGAGATACAGCGTTCTGTACTGCAATAAGTTGGTGAAAAACTGTGAGGTTATGCAAATATCGTAATTTTGAACGAAACACTGTAATAGAGCGTTTTTAGATACAAGTGCGAATGTTCGGTTAGGTTAAGATATGAACCGTCGTAAAACCGCATTAAACAATGTCACTTAGTGAGATGCAGTGTTTTTCACCATTACAAGTCGGGAACTGCGAGATCTAATGTGAAAGCGCTTGCAACCGTCGGTAGGTTAGGTTAGGTTAGGTTACGTTAGGTTAGGTTTGGTTAGGTTAGGTTAGGTTAGGTTAGATTAGGTTAGGTTGGGTTTAGTTGGGTTAGGTTAGGTTAGGTTAAGTTACGTTGGGTTAGGTTAGGTTAGGTTAGGTTAGGTTAGGTTACGTTAGGTTAGGTTAGGTTAGGTAAGGATAATTTGGTTAGGTTAGGTAAGGATAATTTGGTTAGGTTAGGTAAGGTTAGGTTAGGTTAGGGTAGGTTGGGGTGGGTGTTGTTGGGTTGGGTTGGGTTGGGTTAGGTTTGGTTAGGTTAGGTTAGGTTACGTCAGGTTAGGTTAGGTTAGGTTAGGTTACGTTAGGTTATGTTAGGTTAGGTTAGGTTACGTTAGGTTAGGTTAGATCAGGTAAGGTTAGGTTACGTTAGAATAGGTTAGGTTAGGTTAGGTTAGGTTTGGTTAGGTTAGGTTAGGTTAGCTTAGGTTAGGTTAGGTTGGGTTGGGTTGGGTTAGGGTGGGTTAGGTTAGGTTAGGTTAGGTTAGGTTGGGTTAGGTTAGTTTAGGTTAGGTTAGGTTAGGTTAGGTTGGGTTAGGTTTGGTTAGGTTAGGTTAGGTTACGTTAGGTTAGGTTAGGTTAGGTTAGGTTATGTTAGGTTAGGTTAGGTTACGTTAGGTTAGGTTAGATCAGGTAAGGTTAGGTTACGTTAGAATAGGTTAGGTTAGGTTACGTTAGGTTAGGTTAGGTTAGGTTAGGTTTGGTTAGGTTAGGTTAGGTTAGCTTAGGTTAGGTTAGGTTGGGTTGGGTTGGGTTAGGTTGGGTTAGGTTAGGTTAGGTTAGGTTAGGTTAGGTTGGGTTAGGTTAGTTTAGGTTAGTTTAGGTTAGGTTAGGTTAGGTTAGGTTGGGTTGGGTTGGGTTAGGTTAGGTTAGGTTAGGTTAGGTAAGGTTAGGTTAGGTTAGGTTAGGTTACGTTAGGTTAAGGTAGGAACCGTCGTAAAACCGCGTTAAACAATGTCACTTATTGAGATGCAGTGTTTTTCACCTTTACAAGTTGGGAACTGCGATATCTAATGTGAACGCGCTTGAAACCGTCGTAATGTTGTGGAAAGCAATGTAAAACAGCGAGTAAAACGTTTTCTAACGATAGAAGTCCGAAGGTTATGTTAGGTTGAGTTATGTTAGTTTAAGCTAGGTAGCGTCGTGAAACCACCAAAAACGACGTCATCTAACGAGATAGTGTTGTTTTATTGCGAGTACGAAACTGCGATAGGTGAAATGTTGTGAAAGCACACAAAACGTCATGAACAAGCCAAATACTGCGTGTTGTACCGTTACAAGTGCGAAACTGCTATGTTGTGATATTCTCGTTAAAGCGCATGCAAGCATCGTGAAACCTTAAAGAACGATGTCATTTAGCGAGAGACAGCGTTCTGTACTGTAATAAGTTGGTGAAAAACTGTGAGGTCATGCAAATATCGTAATTGTGAACGAAACTGTGTAATAGAGCGTTTTGAGATAAAAGCGCGAATGTTAGGTTAGGTTAAGATATGAACCATCGTAAAACCGCATTGAACAATGTCACTTTGTGAGATGAAGGTTTTTTCACCATTACAAGTCTGGAACTGCGATATCTAATGTGAAAGTGCATGAAACCGTCGTAATGTTGTAGAGAGCATTGTAAAGTAGAGAGTAAAACGTTTTCTAACGATAGAAGTGCGAAGATTATGTTAGGTTGAATTATGTTAAAGCTAGGTAGCGTCGTGAAACCACCAAAAAAGACATCATCTAACGAGATATAATTGTTTTATTTCATGTACGAAACTGCAATAGGTGAAATGTGAAAGCACACAAAACGGCATGAAAAAGCCAAATACTGCGTGTTGTACCGTTACAAGTGCGAAACTGCTATGTTGTGATATTCTCGTTAAAGCGCATGCAAGCATCGTGAAACCTTAAAGAACGAAGTCATTTAGCGAGAGACAGCGTTCTGTACTGTAATAAGTTGGTGAAAAACTGTGAGGTCATGCAAATATCGTAATTGTGAACGAAACAGTGTAATTGAGCGTAATTAGATACAAGTGCGAATGTTAGGTTAGGTTGAGATATCAACCGTCGTAAAACCGCATGAAACAATGTCACTAAGTGAGATGCAGTGTTTTTCACCATTACAAGTCGGGAACTGCGATATCTATTATGAAAGCGCATGAAACTGTCGTAATGTTGTAGAGAGCATTGTAAAGTAGCGAGTAAAATGTTTTCTAACGATAAAAGTGCGAAGGTTATATTAGGTTGAGTTATGTTAGTTTAAGCTAGGTAGCGTCGTGAGACCACCAAAAACGACGTCATCTAACGAGATAGTGTTGTTTTATTGCGAGTATTAAACTGCGATAGGTGAAATGTTGTGAAAGCACACAAAACGGCATGAACAAGCCAAATACTGCGTGTTCTACCGTTACAAGTGCGAAACTGCTATATTGTGATATTCTCGTTAAAGCGCATGCAAGCATCGTGAAACCTTAAAGAACAATGTCATTTAGCGAGATACAGCGTGCTGTACTGCAATAAGTTGGTGAAAAACTGTGAGGTTATGCAAAAATCGTAATTGTGAACGAAACAGTGTAATAGAGCGTTTTTAGATTCAAGTGCGAATGTTAGGTTAGGTTAAGATATGAACCGTCGTAAAACCGCATTAAACAATGTCACTTAGTGAGATGCAGTGTTTTTCACCATTAAAAGTCAGGAACTGCGATATCTAATGTGAAAGCGCTTGCAACCGTCGTTAGGTTAGGTTAGGTTAGGTTAGGTTTGGTTAGGTTAGGTTAGGTTAGGTTACGTTGGGTTAGGTTAGGTTAGGTTAGGTTAGGTTAGGTTACGTTAGGTTAGGTTAGGTTACGTTAGGTTAGGTTAGGTTAGGTTAAGTTAGGTAAGGATAATTTGGTTAGGTTAGGTAAGGATAATTTGGTTAGGTTAGGTAAGGTTAGGTTAGGTTAGGTTAGGTTGGGGTGGGTGTTGGTGGGTTGGGTTGGGTTAGGTTTGGTTAGGTTTGGTTAGGTTACGTTAGGTTAGGTTAGGTTACGTTAGGTTACGTTAGGTTATGTTAGGTTAGGTTAGGTTACGTTAGGTTAGGTTAGATCAGGTAAGGTTAGGTTACGTTAGAATAGGTTAGGTTACGTTAGGTTACGTTAGGTTAGGTTAGGTTAGGTTAGGTTTGGTTAGGTTAGGTTAGGTTAGCTTAGGTTAGGTTAGGTTGGGTTGGGTTGGGTTAGGTTGGGTTAGGTTAGGTTAGGTTAGGTTAGGTTAGGTTAGGTTAGGTTAGGTTGGGTTAGGTTAGTTTAGGTTAGGTTAGGTTAGGTTAGGTTACGTTGGGTTGGGTTGGGTTAGGTTAGGTAAGGTTAGGTTAGGTTAGGTTAGGTTAAGGTATGAACCGTCGTAAAACCGCGTTAAACAATGTCACTTAGTGAGATGCAGTGTTTTTCACCTTTACAAGTTGGGAACTGCGATATCTAATGTGAAAGCGCTTGAAACCGTCGTAATGTTGTAGAAAGCAATGTAAAGTAGCGAGTAAAACGTTTTCTAACGATAGAAGTCCGAAGGTTATGTTAGGTTGAGTTATGTTAGTTTAAGCTAGGTAGCGTCGTGAAACCACCAAAAACGACGTCATCTAACGAGATAGTGTTGTTTTATTGCGAGTACGAAACTGCGATATGTGAAATGTTGTGAAAGCACACAAAACGTCATGAACAAGCCAAATACTGCGTGTTGTACCGTTACAAGTGCGAAACCTCTATGTTGTGATATTCTCGTTAAAGCGCATGCAAGCATCGTGAAACCTTAAAGAATGATGTCATTTAGCGAGAGACAGCGTTCTGTACTGTAATAAGTTGGTGAAAAACTGTGAGGTCATGCAAATATCGTAATTGTGAACGAAACTGTGTAATAGAGCGTTTTGAGATAAAAGCGCGAATGTTAGGTTAGGTTAAGATATGAACCGTCGTAAAACCGCATTGAACAATGTCACCTTGTGAGATGAAGGTTTTTTCACCATTAGAAGTCTGGAACTGCGATATCTAATGTGAAAGTGCATGAAACCGTCGTAATGTTGTAGAGAGCATTGTAAAGTAGAGAGTAAAACGTTTTCTAACGATAGAAGTGCGAAGATTATGTTAGGTTGAATTATGTTAAAGCTAGGTAGCGTCGTGAAACCACCGAAAAAGACATCATCTAACGAGATATAATTGTTTTATTTCATGTACGAAACTGCAATAGGTGAAATGTGAAAGCACACAAAACGGCATGAAAAAGCCAAATACTGCGTGTTGTACCGTTACAAGTGCGAAACTGCTATGTTGTGATATTCTCGTTAAAGCGCATGCAAGCATCGTGAAACCTTAAAGAACGAAGTCATTTAGCGAGAGACAGCGTTCTGTACTGTAATAAGTTGGTGAAAAACTGTGAGGTCATGCAAATATCGTAATTGTGAACGAAACAGTGTAATTGAGCGTAATTAGATACAAGTGCGAATGTTAGGTTAGGTTGAGATATCAACCGTCGTAAAACCGCATGAAACAATGTCACTAAGTGAGATGCAGTGTTTTTCACCATTACAAGTCGGGAACTGCGATATCTATTATGAAAGCGCATGAAACTGTCGTAATGTTGTAGAGAGCATTGTAAAGTAGCGAGTAAAATGTTTTCTAACGATAGAAGTGCGAAGGTTATATTAGGTTGAGTTATGTTAGTTTAAGCTAGGTAGCGTCGTGAGACCACCAAAAAGGACGTCATCTAACGAGATAGTGTTGTTTTATTGCATGTACGAAATTGCAATAGGTGAAATGTTGTGAAAGCACACAAAACGGCATGAACAAGCCAGATACTGCGTGTTGTACCGTTACAAGTGCGAAACTGCTATAATGTGATATTCTCGTTAAAGCGCATGCAAGCATCGTGAAACCTTAAAGAATGATGTCATTTAGCGAGAGACAGCGTTCAGTACTGTAATAAGTTGGTGAAAAACTGTGAGGTCATGCAAATATCGTAATTGTGAACGAAACAGTGTAATTGAGCGTAATTAGATACAAGTGCGAATGTTAGGTTAGGTTGAGATATCAACCGTCGTAAAACCGCATTAAACAATGTCACTTAGTGAGATGTAGCGTTTTTCAACATTACAAGTCGGGAACTACGATATCTAATAGGAAAGCGCATGAAACCGTCGTAATCTTGCAGAAAACATTGCAAAGCTGCGAGTAAAACGTTTTCTAACGACAGAAGTGCGAAGGTTAGGTTAGGTTAGGTTAGTTTAAGCTAGGTAACGTCGTGAAACTACCAAAAACGACGTCATCTAACGAGATAGTGTTGTTTTATTGCGAGTATTAAACTGCGATAGGTGAAATGTTGTGAAAGCACACAAAACGGCATGAACAAGCCAAATACTGCGTGTTCTACCGTTACAAGTGCGAAACTGCTATATTGTGATATTCTCGTTAAAGCGCATGCAAGCATCGTGAAACCTTAAAGAACAATGTCATTTAGCGAGATACAGCGTTCTGTACTGCAATAAGTTGGTGAAAAACTGTGAGGTTATGCAAATATCGTAATTGTGAACGAAACAGTGTAATAGAGCGTTTTTAGATTCAAGTGCGAATGTTAGGTTAGGTTAAGATATGAACCGTCGTAAAACCGCATTAAACAATGTCACTTAGTGAGATGCAGTGTTTTTCACCATTACAAGTCAGGAACTGCGATATCTAATGTGAAAGCGCTTGCAACCGTCGTTAGGTTAGGTTAGGTTAGGTTAGGTTAGGTTTGGTTAGGTTAGGTTAGGTTAGGTTAGGTTAGATTAGGTTACGTTGGGTTAGGTTAGGTTAGGTTAGGTTAGGTTACGTTAGGTTAGGTTAGGTTACGTTAGGTTAGGTTAGGTTAGGTTAGGTTAGGTAAGGATAATTTGGTTAGGTTAGGTAAGGATAATTTGATTAGGTTAGGTAAGGTTAGGTTAGGTTAGGTTAGGTTGGGGTGGGTGTTGGTGGGTTGGGTTGGGTTAGGTTTGGTTAGGTTAGGTTAGGTTACGTTAGGTTAGGTTAGGTTAGGTTACGTTAGGTTATGTTAGGTTAGGTTAGGTTACGTTAGGTCAGGTTAGATCAGGTAAGGTTAGGTTACGTTAGAATAGGTTAGGTTACGTTAGGTTACGTTAGGTTAGGTTAGGTTAGGTTAGGTTTGGTTAGGTTAGGTTAGGTTAGCTTAGGTTAGGTTAGGTTGGGTTGGGTTGGGTTAGGTTGGGTTAGGTTAGGTTAGGTTAGGTTAGGTTGGGTTAGGTTAGTTTAGGTTAGGTTAGGTTAGGTTAGGTTGGGTTGGGTTGGGTTAGGTTAGGTTAGGTTAGGTTAGGTAAGGTTAGGTTAGGTTAGGTTAGGTTACGTTAGGTTAAGGTATGAACCGTCGTAAAACCGCGTTAAACAATGTCACTTAGTGAGATGCAGTGTTTTTCACCTTTACAAGTTGGGAACTGCGATATCTAGTGTGAAAGCGCTTGAAACCGTCGTAATGTTGTAGAAAGCAATGTAAAGTAGCCAGTAAAACGTTTTCTAACGATAGAAGTCCGAAGGTTATGTTAGGTTGAGTTATGTTAGTTTAAGCTAGGTAGCGTCGTGAAACCACCAAAAACGACGTCATCTATCGAGATAGTGTTGTTTTATTGCGAGTACGAAACTGCGATATGTGAAATGTTGTGAAAGCACACAAAACGTCATGAACAAGCCAAATACTGCGTGTTGTACCGTTACAAGTGCGAAACTGCTATGTTGTGATATTCTCGTTAAAGCGCATGCAAGCATCGTGAAACCTTAAAGAATGATGTCATTTAGCGAGAGACAGCGTTCTGTACTGTAATAAGTTGGTGAAAAACTGTGAGGTCATGCAAATATCGTAATTGTGAACGAAACTGTGTAATAGAGCGTTTTGAGATAAAAGCGCGAATGTTAGGTTAGGTTAAGATATGAACCGTCGTAAAACCGCATTGAACAATGTCACTTTGTGAGATGAAGGTTTTTTCACCATTACAAGTCTGGAACTGCGATATCTAATGTGAAAGTGCATGAAACCGTCGTAATGTTGTAGAGAGCATTGTAAAGTAGAGAGTAAAACGTTTTCTAACGATAGAAGTGCGAAGATTATGTTAGGTTGAATTATGTTAAAGCTAGGTAGCGTCGTGAAACCACCAAAAAAGACATCATCTAACGAGATATAATTGTTTTATTTCATGTACGAAACTGCAATAGGTGAAATGTGAAAGCACACAAAACGGCATGAAAAAGCCAAATACTGCGTGTTGTACCGTTACAAGTGCGAAACTGCTATGTTGTGATATTCTCGTTAAAGCGCATGCAAGCATCGTGAAACCTTAAAGAACGAAGTCATTTAGCGAGAGACAGCGTTCTGTACTGTAATAAGTTGGTGAAAAACTGTGAGGTCATGCAAATATCGTAATTGTGAACGAAACAGTGTAATTGAGCGTAATTAGATACAAGTGCGAATGTTAGGTTAGGTTGAGATATCAACCGTCGTAAAACCGCATGAAACAATGTCACTAAGTGAGATGCAGTGTTTTTCACCATTACAAGTCGGGAACTGCGATATCTATTATGAAAGCGCATGAAACTGTCGTAATGTTGTAGAGAGCATTGTAAAGTAGCGAGTAAAATGTTTTCTAACGATAGAAGTGCGAAGGTTATAATAGGTTGAGTTAGGTTAGTTTAAGCTAGGTAACGTCGTGAAACTACCAAAAACGACGTCATCTAACGAGATAGTGTTGTTTTATTGCGAGTATTAAACTGCGATAGGTGAAATGTTGTGAAAGCACACAAAACGGCATGAACAAGCCAAATACTGCGTGTTCTACCGTTACAAGTGCGAAACTGCTATATTGTGATATTCTCGTTAAAGCGCATGCAAGCATCGTGAAACCTTAAAGAACAATGTCATTTAGCGAGATACAGCGTGCTGTACTGCAATAAGTTGGTGAAAAACTGTGAGGTTATGCAAATATCGTAATTGTGAACGAAACAGTGTAATAGAGCGTTTTTAGATTCAAGTGCGAATGTTAGGTTAGGTTAAGATATGAACCGTCGTAAAACCGCATTAAACAATGTCACTTAGTGAGATGCAGTGTTTTTCACCATTAAAAGTCAGGAACTGCGATATCTAATGTGAAAGCGCTTGCAACCGTCGTTAGGTTAGGTTAGGTTAGGTTAGGTTAGGTTAGGTTTGGTTAGGTTAGGTTAGGTTAGGTTACGTTGGGTTAGGTTAGGTTAGGTTAGGTTACGTTAGGTTAGGTTAGGTTACGTTAGGTTAGGTTAGGTTAGGTTAGGTTAGGTAAGGATAATTTGGTTAGGTTAGGTAAGGATAATTTGATTAGGTTAGGTAAGGTTAGGTTAGGTTAGGTTAGGTTGGGGTGGGTGTTGGTGGGTTGGGTTGGGTTAGGTTTGGTTAGGTTAGGTTAGGTTACGTTAGGTTAGGTTAGGTTAGGTTACGTTAGGTTATGTTAGGTTAGGTTAGGTTACGTTAGGTTAGGTTAGATCAGGTAAGGTTAGGTTACGTTAGAATAGGTTAGGTTACGTTAGGTTACGTTAGGTTAGGTTAGGTTAGGTTAGGTTTGGTTAGGTTAGGTTAGGTTAGCTTAGGTTAGGTTAGGTTGGGTTGGGTTGGGTTAGGTTGGGTTAGGTTAGGTTAGGTTAGGTTAGGTTAGGTTGGGTTAGGTTAGTTTAGGTTAGGTTAGGTTAGGTTAGGTTGGGTTGGGTTGGGTTAGGTTAGGTTAGGTTAGGTTAGGTAAGGTTAGGTTAGGTTAGGTTAGGTTACGTTAGGTTAAGGTATGAACCGTCGTAAAACCGCGTTAAACAATGTCACTTAGTGAGATGCAGTGTTTTTCACCTTTACAAGTTGGGAACTGCGATATCTAGTGTGAAAGCGCTTGAAACCGTCGTAATGTTGTAGAAAGCAATGTAAAGTAGCGAGTAAAACGTTTTCTAACGATAGAAGTCCGAAGGTTATGTTAGGTTGAGTTATGTTAGTTTAAGCTAGGTAGCGTCGTGAAACCACCAAAAACGACGTCATCTAACGAGATAGTGTTGTTTTATTGCGAGTACGAAACTGCGATATGTGAAATGTTGTGAAAGCACACAAAACGTCATGAACAAGCCAAATACTGCGTGTTGTACCGTTACAAGTGCGAAACTGCTATGTTGTGATATTCTCGTTAAAGCGCATGCAAGCATCGTGAAACCTTAAAGAATGATGTCATTTAGCGAGAGACAGCGTTCTGTACTGTAATAAGTTGGTGAAAAACTGTGAGGTCATGCAAATATCGTAATTGTGAACGAAACTGTGTAATAGAGCGTTTTGAGATAAAAGCGCGAATGTTAGGTTAGGTTAAGATATGAACCGTCGTAAAACCGCATTGAACAATGTCACTTTGTGAGATGAAGGTTTTTTCACCATTACAAGTCTGGAACTGCGATATCTAATGTGAAAGTGCATGAAACCGTCGTAATGTTGTAGAGAGCATTGTAAAGTAGAGAGTAAAACGTTTTCTAACGATAGAAGTGCGAAGATTATGTTAGGTTGAATTATGTTAAAGCTAGGTAGCGTCGTGAAACCACCAAAAAAGACATCATCTAACGAGATATAATTGTTTTATTTCATGTACGAAACTGCAATAGGTGAAATGTGAAAGCACACAAAACGGCATGAAAAAGCCAAATACTGCGTGTTGTACCGTTACAAGTGCGAAACTGCTATGTTGTGATATTCTCGTTAAAGCGCATGCAAGCATCGTGAAACCTTAAAGAACGAAGTCATTTAGCGAGAGACAGCGTTCTGTACTGTAATAAGTTGGTGAAAAACTGTGAGGTCATGCAAATATCGTAATTGTGAACGAAACAGTGTAATTGAGCGTAATTAGATACAAGTGCGAATGTTAGGTTAGGTTGAGATATCAACCGTCGTAAAACCGCATGAAACAATGTCACTAAGTGAGATGCAGTGTTTTTCACCATTACAAGTCGGGAACTGCGATATCTATTATGAAAGCGCATGAAACTGTCGTAATGTTGTAGAGAGCATTGTAAAGTAGCGAGTAAAATGTTATCTAACGATAGAAGTGCGAAGGTTATATTAGGTTGAGTTATGTTAGTTTAAGCTAGGTAGCGTCGTGAGACCACCAAAAAGGACGTCATCTAACGAGATAGTGTTGTTTTATTGCATGTACAAAATTGCAATAGGTGAAATGTTGTGAAAGCACACAAAACGGCATGAACAAGCCAGATACTGCGTGTTGTACCGTTACAAGTGCGAAACTGCTATAATGTGATATTCTCGTTAAAGCGCATGCAAGCATCGTGAAACCTTAAAGAATGATGTCATTTAGCGAGAGACAGCGTTCTGTACTGTAATAAGTTGGCGAAAAACTGTGAGGTCATGCAAATATCGTAATTGTGAACGAAACAGTGTAATTGAGCGTAATTAGATACAAGTGCGAATGTTAGGTTAGGTTGAGATATCAACCGTCGTAAAACCGCATTAAACAATGTCCCTTAGTGAGATGTAGTGTTTTTCAACATTACAAGTCGGGAACTACGATATCTAATAGGAAAGCGCATGAAACCGTCGTAATCTTGTAGAAAACATTGTAAAGCTGCAAGTAAAACGTTTTCTAACGACAGAAGTGCGAAGGTTAGGTTAGGTTAGGTTAGTTTAAGCTAGGTAACGTCGTGAAACTACCAA
Organism: Rhipicephalus microplus; assembly: GCF_043290135.1. Taxonomy (NCBI): domain Eukaryota; kingdom Metazoa; phylum Arthropoda; class Arachnida; order Ixodida; family Ixodidae; genus Rhipicephalus; species Rhipicephalus microplus. Next base: position 449,611 of record NW_027464587.1, read on the forward strand.
AAACGACGTCATCTAACGAGATAGTGTTGTTTTATTGCGAGTATTAAACTGCAATAGGTGAAATGTTGTGAAAGCACACAAAACGGCATGAACAAGCCAAATACTGCGTGTTCTACCGTTACAAGTGCGAAACTGCTATATTGTGATATTCTCGTTAAAGCGCATGCAAGCATCGTGAAACCTTAAAGAACAATGTCATTTAGCGAGATACAGCGTTCTGTACTGCAATAAGTTGGTGAAAAACTGTGAGGTTATGCAAATATCGTAATTGTGAACGAAACAGTGTAATAGAGCGTTTTTAGATTCAAGTGCGAATGTTAGGTTAGGTTAAGATATGAACCGTCGTAAAACCGCATTAAACAATGTCACTTAGTGAGATGCAGTGTTTTTCACCATTACAAGTCAGGAACTGCGATATCTAATGTGAAAGTGCATGAAACCGTCGTAATGTTGTAGAGAGCCTTGTAAAGTAGAGAGTAAAAAGTTTTCTAACGATAGAAGTGCGAAGATTATGTTAGGTTGAATCATGTTAAAGCTAGGTAGCGTCGTGAAACCACCAAAAAAGACATCATCTAACGAGATATAATTGTTTTATTTCATGTACGAAACTGCAATAGGTGAAATGTGAAAGCACACAAAACGGCATGAAAAAGCCAAATACTGCGTGTTGTACCGTTACAAGTGCGAAACTGCTATGTTGTGATATTCTCGTTAAAGCGCATGCAAGCATCGTGAAACCTTAAAGAACGAAGTCATTTAGCGAGAGACAGCGTTCTGTACTGTAATAAGTTGGTGAAAAACTGTGAGGTCATGCAAATATCGTAATTGTGAACGAAACAGTGTAATTGAGCGTAATTAGATACAAGTGCGAATGTTAGGTTAGGTTGAGATATCAACCGTCGTAAAACCGCATGAAACAATGTCACAAAGTGAGATGCAGTGTTTTTCACCATTACAAGTCGGGAACTGCGATATCTATTATGAAAGCGCATGAAACTGTCGTAATGTTGTAGAGAGCATTGTAAAGTAGCGAGTAAAATGTTTTCTAACGATAGAAGTGCGAAGGTTATATTAGGTTGAGTTATGTTAGTTTAAGCTAGGTAGCGTCGTGAGACCACCAAAAACGACGTCATCTAACGAGATAGTGTTGTTTTATTGCGAGTATTAAACTGCGATAGGTGAAATGTTGTGAAAGCACACAAAACGGCATGAACAAGCCAAATACTGCGTGTTCTACCGTTACAAGTGCGAAACTGCTATATTGTGATATTCTCGTTAAAGCGCATGCAAGCATCGTGAAACCTTAAAGAACAATGTCATTTAGCGAGATACAGCGTGCTGTACTGCAATAAGTTGGTGAAAAACTGTGAGGTTATGCAAATATCGTAATTGTGAACGAAACAGTGTAATAGAGCGTTTTTAGATTCAAGTGCGAATGTTAGGTTAGGTTAAGATATGAACCGTCGTAAAACCGCATTAAACAATGTCACTTAGTGAGATGCAGTGTTTTTCACCATTAAAAGTCAGGAACTGCGATATCTAATGTGAAAGCGCTTGCAACCGTCGTTAGGTTAGGTTAGGTTAGGTTAGGTTAGGTTTGGTTAGGTTAGGTTAGGTTAGGTTACGTTGGGTTAGGTTAGGTTAGGTTAGGTTACGTTAGGTTAGGTTAGGTTACGTTAGGTTAGGTTAGGTTAGGTTACGTTAGGTAAGGATAATTTGGTTAGGTTAGGTAAGGATAATTTGGTTAGGTTAGGTAAGGTTAGGTTAGGTTAGGTTAGGTTGGGGTGGGTGTTGGTGGGTTGGGTTGGGTTAGGTTTGGTTAGGTTTGGTTAGGTTACGTTAGGTTAGGTTAGGTTAGGTTACGTTAGGTTATGTTAGGTTAGGTTAGGTTACGTTAGGTTAGGTTAGATCAGGTAAGATTAGGTTACGTTAGAATAGGTTAGGTTACGTTAGGTTACGTTAGGTTAGGTTAGGTTAGGTTTGGTTAGGTTAGGTTAGGTTAGCTTAGGTTAGGTTAGGTTGGGTTGGGTTGGGTTAGGTTGGGTTAGGTTAGGTTAGGTTAGGTTAGGTTGGGTTAGGTTAGTTTAGGTTAGGTTAGGTTAGGTTAGGTTAGGTTGGGTTGGGTTGGGTTAGGTTAGGTAAGGTTAGGTTAGGTTAGGTTAGGTTAAGGTATGAACCGTCGTAAAACCGCGTTAAACAATGTCACTTAGTGAGATGCAGTGTTTTTCACCTTTACAAGTTGGGAACTGCGATATCTAATGTGAAAGCGCTTGAAACCGTCGTAATGTTGTAGAAAGCAATGTAAAGTAGCGAGTAAAACGTTTTCTAACGATAGAAGTCCGAAGGTTATGTTAGGTTGAGTTATGTTAGTTTAAGCTAGGTAGCGTCGTGAAACCACCAAAAACGACGTCATCTAACGAGATAGTGTTGTTTTATTGCGAGTACGAAACTGCGATATGTGAAATGTTGTGAAAGCACACAAAACGTCATGAACAAGCCAAATACTGCGTGTTGTACCGTTACAAGTGCGAAACTGCTATGTTGTGATATTCTCGTTAAAGCGCATGCAAGCATCGTGAAACCTTAAAGAATGATGTCATTTAGCGAGAGACAGCGTTCTGTACTGTAATAAGTTGGTGAAAAACTGTGAGGTCATGCAAATATCGTAATTGTGAACGAAACTGTGTAATAGAGCGTTTTGAGATAAAAGCGCGAATGTTAGGTTAGGTTAAGATATGAACCGTCGTAAAACCGCATTGAACAATGTCACCTTGTGAGATGAAGGTTTTTTCACCATTACAAGTCTGGAACTGCGATATCTAATGTGAAAGTGCATGAAACCGTCGTAATGTTGTAGAGAGCATTGTAAAGTAGAGAGTAAAACGTTTTCTAACGATAGAAGTGCGAAGATTATGTTAGGTTGAATTATGTTAAAGCTAGGTAGCGTCGTGAAACCACCAAAAAAGACATCATCTAACGAGATATAATTGTTTTATTTCATGTACGAAACTGCAATAGGTGAAATGTGAAAGCACACAAAACGGCATGAAAAAGCCAAATACTGCGTGTTGTACCGTTACAAGTGCGAAACTGCTATGTTGTGATATTCTCGTTAAAGCGCATGCAAGCATCGTGAAACCTTAAAGAACGAAGTCATTTAGCGAGAGACAGCGTTCTGTACTGTAATAAGTTGGTGAAAAACTGTGAGGTCATGCAAATATCGTAATTGTGAACGAAACAGTGTAATTGAGCGTAATTAGATACAAGTGCGAATGTTAGGTTAGGTTGAGATATCAACCGTCGTAAAACCGCATGAAACAATGTCACTAAGTGAGATGCAGTGTTTTTCACCATTACAAGTCGGGAACTGCGATATCTATTATGAAAGCGCATGAAACTGTCGTAATGTTGTAGAGAGCATTGTAAAGTAGCGAGTAAAATGTTTTCTAACGATAGAAGTGCGAAGGTTATATTAGGTTGAGTTATGTTAGTTTAAGCTAGGTAGCGTCGTGAGACCACCAAAAAGGACGTCATCTAACGAGATAGTGTTGTTTTATTGCATGTACGAAATTGCAATAGGTGAAATGTTGTGAAAGCACACAAAACGGCATGAACAAGCCAGATACTGCGTGTTGTACCGTTACAAGTGCGAAACTGCTATAATGTGATATTCTCGTTAAAGCGCATGCAAGCATCGTGAAACCTTAAAGAATGATGTCATTTAGCGAGAGACAGCGTTCAGTACTGTAATAAGTTGGTGAAAAACTGTGAGGTCATGCAAATATCGTAATTGTGAACGAAACAGTGTAATTGAGCGTAATTAGATACAAGTGCGAATGTTAGGTTAGGTTGAGATATCAACCGTCGTAAAACCGCATTAAACAATGTCACTTAGTGAGATGTAGCGTTTTTCAACATTACAAGTCGGGAACTACGATATCTAATAGGAAAGCGCATGAAACCGTCGTAATCTTGCAGAAAACATTGCAAAGCTGCGAGTAAAACGTTTTCTAACGACAGAAGTGCGAAGGTTAGGTTAGGTTAGGTTAGTTTAAGCTAGGTAACGTCGTGAAACTACCAAAAACGACGTCATCTAACGAGATAGTGTTGTTTTATTGCGAGTATTAAACTGCGATAGGTGAAATGTTGTGAAAGCACACAAAACGGCATGAACAAGCCAAATACTGCGTGTTCTACCGTTACAAGTGCGAAACTGCTATATTGTGATATTCTCGTTAAAGCGCATGCAAGCATCGTGAAACCTTAAAGAACAATGTCATTTAGCGAGATACAGCGTTCTGTACTGCAATAAGTTGGTGAAAAACTGTGAGGTTATGCAAATATCGTAATTGTGAACGAAACAGTGTAATAGAGCGTTTTTAGATTCAAGTGCGAATGTTAGGTTAGGTTAAGATATGAACCGTCGTAAAACCGCATTAAACAATGTCACTTAGTGAGATGCAGTGTTTTTCACCATTACAAGTCAGGAACTGCGATATCTAATGTGAAAGCGCTTGCAACCGTCGTTAGGTTAGGTTAGGTTAGGTTAGGTTAGGTTTGGTTAGGTTAGGTTAGGTTAGGTTAGATTAGGTTACGTTCGGTTAGGTTAGGTTAGGTTAGGTTAGGTTACGTTAGGTTAGGTTAGGTTAGGTTAGGTTAGGTAAGGATAATTTGGTTAGGTTAGGTAAGGATAATTTGATTAGGTTAGGTAAGGTTAGGTTAGGTTAGGTTAGGTTGGGGTGGGTGTTGGTGGGTTGGGTTGGGTTAGGTTTGGTTAGGTTAGGTTAGGTTACGTTAGGTTAGGTTAGGTTAGGTTACGTTAGGTTATGTTAGGTTAGGTTAGGTTACGTTAGGTTAGGTTAGATCAGGTAAGGTTAGGTTACGTTAGAATAGGTTAGGTTACGTTAGGTTACGTTAGGTTAGGTTAGGTTAGGTTAGGTTTGGTTAGGTTAGGTTAGGTTAGCTTAGGTTAGGTTAGGTTGGGTTGGGTTGGGTTAGGTTGGGTTAGGTTAGGTTAGGTTAGGTTAGGTTAGGTTGGGTTAGGTTAGTTTAGGTTAGGTTAGGTTAGGTTAGGTTGGGTTGGGTTGGGTTAGGTTAGGTTAGGTTAGGTTAGGTAAGGTTAGGTTAGGTTAGGTTAGGTTACGTTAGGTTAAGGTATGAACCGTCGTAAAACCGCGTTAAACAATGTCACTTAGTGAGATGCAGTGTTTTTCACCTTTACAAGTTGGGAACTGCGATATCTAGTGTGAAAGCGCTTGAAACCGTCGTAATGTTGTAGAAAGCAATGTAAAGTAGCGAGTAAAACGTTTTCTAACGATAGAAGTCCGAAGGTTATGTTAGGTTGAGTTATGTTAGTTTAAGCTAGGTAGCGTCGTGAAACCACCAAAAACGACGTCATCTAACGAGATAGTGTTGTTTTATTGCGAGTACGAAACTGCGATATGTGAAATGTTGTGAAAGCACACAAAACGTCATGAACAAGCCAAATACTGCGTGTTGTACCGTTACAAGTGCGAAACTGCTATGTTGTGATATTCTCGTTAAAGCGCATGCAAGCATCGTGAAACCTTAAAGAATGATGTCATTTAGCGAGAGACAGCGTTCTGTACTGTAATAAGTTGGTGGAAAACTGTGAGTTCATGCAAATATCGTAATTGTGAACGAAACTGTGTAATAGAGCGTTTTGAGATAAAAGCGCGAATGTTAGGTTAGGTTAAGATATGAACCGTCGTAAAACCGCATTGAACAATGTCACTTTGTGAGATGAAGGTTTTTTCACCATTACAAGTCTGGAACTGCGATATCTAATGTGAAAGTGCATGAAACCGTCGTAATGTTGTAGAGAGCATTGTAAAGTAGAGAGTAAAACGTTTTCTAACGATAGAAGTGCGAAGATTATGTTAGGTTGAATTATGTTAAAGCTAGGTAGCGTCGTGAAACCACCAAAAAAGACATCATCTAACGAGATATAATTGTTTTATTTCATGTACGAAACTGCAATAGGTGAAATGTGAAAGCACACAAAACGGCATGAAAAAGCCAAATACTGCGTGTTGTACCGTTACAAGTGCGAAACTGCTATGTTGTGATATTCTCGTTAAAGCGCATGCAAGCATCGTGAAACCTTAAAGAACGAAGTCATTTAGCGAGAGACAGCGTTCTGTACTGTAATAAGTTGGTGAAAAACTGTGAGGTCATGCAAATATCGTAATTGTGAACGAAACAGTGTAATTGAGCGTAATTAGATACAAGTGCGAATGTTAGGTTAGGTTGAGATATCAACCGTCGTAAAACCGCATGAAACAATGTCACTAAGTGAGATGCAGTGTTTTTCACCATTACAAGTCGGGAACTGCGATATCTATTATGAAAGCGCATGAAACTGTCGTAATGTTGTAGAGAGCATTGTAAAGTAGCGAGTAAAATGTTTTCTAACGATAGAAGTGCGAAGGTTATATTAGGTTGAGTTATGTTAGTTTAAGCTAGGTAGCGTCGTGAGACCACCAAAAAGGACGTCATCTAACGAGATAGTGTTGTTTTATTGCATGTACAAAATTGCAATAGGTGAAATGTTGTGAAAGCACACAAAACGGCATGAACAAGCCAGATACTGCGTGTTGTACCGTTACAAGTGCGAAACTGCTATAATGTGATATTCTCGTTAAAGCGCATGCAAGCATCGTGAAACCTTAAAGAATGATGTCATTTAGCGAGAGACAGCGTTCTGTACTGTAATAAGTTGGCGAAAAACTGTGAGGTCATGCAAATATCGTAATTGTGAACGAAACAGTGTAATTGAGCGTAATTAGATACAAGTGCGAATGTTAGGTTAGGTTGAGATATCAACCGTCGTAAAACCGCATTAAACAATGTCCCTTAGTGAGATGTAGTGTTTTTCAACATTACAAGTCGGGAACTACGATATCTAATAGGAAAGCGCATGAAACCGTCGTAATCTTGTAGAAAACATTGTAAAGCTGCAAGTAAAACGTTTTCTAACGACAGAAGTGCGAAGGTTAGGTTAGGTTAGGTTAGTTTAAGCTAGGTAACGTCGTGAAACTACCAAAAACGACGTCATCTAACGAGATAGTGTTGTTTTATTGCGAGTATTAAACTGCAATAGGTGAAATGTTGTGAAAGCACACAAAACGGCATGAACAAGCCAAATACTGCGTGTTCTACCGTTACAAGTGCGAAACTGCTATATTGTGATATTCTCGTTAAAGCGCATGCAAGCATCGTGAAACCTTAAAGAACAATGTCATTTAGCGAGATACAGCGTTCTGTACTGCAATAAGTTGGTGAAAAACTGTGAGGTTATGCAAATATCGTAATTGTGAACGAAACAGTGTAATAGAGCGTTTTTAGATTCAAGTGCGAATGTTAGGTTAGGTTAAGATATGAACCGTCGTAAAACCGCATTAAACAATGTCACTTAGTGAGATGCAGTGTTTTTCACTATTACAAGTCAGGAACTGCGATATCTAATGTGAAAGTGCATGAAACCGTCGTAATGTTGTAGAGAGCCTTGTAAAGTAGAGAGTAAAACGTTTTCTAACGATAGAAGTGCGAAGATTATGTTAGGTTGAATTATGTTAAAGCTAGGTAGCGTCGTGAAACCACCAAAAAAGACATCATCTAACGAGATATAATTGTTTTATTTCATGTACGAAACTGCAATAGGTGAAATGTGAAAGCACACAAAACGGCATGAAAAAGCCAAATACTGCGTGTTGTACCGTTACAAGTGCGAAACTGCTATGTTGTGATATTCTCGTTAAAGCGCATGCAAGCATCGTGAAACCTTAAAGAACGAAGTCATTTAGCGAGAGACAGCGTTCTGTACTGTAATAAGTTGGTGAAAAACTGTGAGGTCATGCAAATATCGTAATTGTGAACGAAACAGTGTAATTGAGCGTAATTAGATACAAGTGCGAATGTTAGGTTAGGTTGAGATATCAACCGTCGTAAAACCGCATGAAACAATGTCACAAAGTGAGATGCAGTGTTTTTCACCATTACAAGTCGGGAACTGCGATATCTATTATGAAAGCGCATGAAACTGTCGTAATGTTGTAGAGAGCATTGTAAAGTAGCGAGTAAAATGTTTTCTAACGATAGAAGTGCGAAGGTTATATTAGGTTGAGTTATGTTAGTTTAAGCTAGGTAGCGTCGTGAGACCACCAAAAAGGACGTCATCTAACGAGATAGTGTTGTTTTATTGCATGTACGAAATTGCATTAGGTGAAATGTTGTGAAAGCACACAAAACGGCATGAACAAGCCAGATACTGCGTGCTGTACCGTTACAAGTGCGAAACTGCTATAATGTGATATTCTCGTTAAAGCGCATGCAAGCATCGTGAAACCTTAAAGAATGATGTCATTTAGCGAGAGACAGCGTTCTGTACTGTAATAAGTTGGTGAAAAACTGTGAGGTCATGCAAATATCGTAATTGTGAACGAAACAGTGTAATTGAGCGTAATTAAATACAAGTGCGAATGTTAGGTTAGGTTGAGATATCAACCGTCGTAAAACCGCATTAAACAATGTCACTTAGTGAGATGTAGTGTTTTTCAACATTACAAGTCGGGAACTACGATATCTAATAGGAAAGCGCATGAAACCGTCGTAATCTTGTAGAAAACATTTTAAAGCTGCGAGTAAAACGTTTTCTAACGACAGAAGTGCGAAGGTTAGGTTAGGTTAGGTTAGTTTAAGCTAGGTAACGTCGTGAAACTACCAAAAACGACGTCATCTAACGAGATAGTGTTGTTCTATTGCGACTATTAAACTGCGATAGGTGAAATGTTGTGAAAGCACACAAAACGGCATGAACAAGCCAAATACTGCGTGTTCTACCGTTACAAGTGCGAAACTGCTATATTGTGATATTCTCGTGAAAGCGCATGCAAGCATCGTGAAACCTTAAAGAACAATGTCATTTAGCGAGATACAGCGTTCTGTACTGCAATGAGTTGGTGAAAAACTGTGAGGTTATGCAAATATCGTAATTGTGAACGAAACAGTGTAATAGAGCGTTTTTAGATTCAAGTGCGAATGTTAGGTTAGGTTAAGATATGAACCGTCGTAAAACCGCATTAAACAATGTCACTTAGTGAGATGCAGTGTTTTTCACCATAACATGTCAGGAACTGCGATATCTAATGTGAAAGCGCTTGCAACCGTCGTTAGGTTAGGTTAGGTTAGGTTAGGTTAGGTTAGGTTGGGTTGAGTTGGGTTAGGTTGGGTTAGGTTAGGTTAGGTTACGTTACGTTAGGTTAGGTTAGGTTACGTTAGGTTAGGTTAGGTTAGGTTACGTTAGGTTAGGTTAGGTTAGGTTACGTAAGGTTATGTTAGGTTAGGTTAGGTTACGTTAGGTTAGGTTAGGTCAGGTAAGGTTAGGTTACGTTAGAATAGGTTAGGTTAGGTTAGGTTACGTTAGGTTAGGTTAGGTTAGGTTAGGTTTGGTTAGGTTAGGTTAGGTTGGGTTAGGTTAGTTTAGGTTAGGTTAGGTTAGGTTAGGTTGGGTTGGGTTGGGTTGGGTTAGGTTAGGTTAGGTTAGGTTAGGTTAGGTTGGGTTAGGTTAGGTTAGGTTAGGTTAGGTAAGGTTAGGTTAGGTTAGGTTAGGTTAGGTTACGTTAGGTTAAGGTATGAACCGTCGTAAAACCGCATTAAACAATGTCACTTAGTGAGATGCAGTGTTTTTCACCTTTACAAGTTGGGAACTGCGATATCTAATGTGAAAGCGCTTGAAACCGTCGTAATGTTGTAGAAAGCAATGTAATGTAGCGAGTAAAACGTTTTCTAACGATAGAAGTGCGAAGGTTATGTTAGGTTGAGTTATGTTAGTTTAAGCTAGGTAGCGTCGTGAAACCACCAAAAACGACGTCATCTAGCGAGATAGTGTTGTTTTATTGCGAGTACGAAACTGCGATAGGTGAAATGTTGTGAAAGTACACAAAACGGCATGAACAATCCAGATACTGCGTGTTGTACCGTTACAAGTGCGAAACTGCTATAATGTGATATTCTCGTTAAAGCGCATGCAAGCATCGTGAAACCTTAAAGAATGATGTCATTTAGTGAGACACAGCGTTCTGTACTGTAATAAGTTGGTGAAAAACTGTGAGGTCATGCAAATATCGTAATTGTGAACGAAACAGTGTAATAGAGCGTTTTGAGATACAAGCGCGAATGTTGGGTTAGGTTAAGATATGAACCGTCGTAAAACCGCATTAAACAATTTGACTTTGTGAGATGCAGTGTTTTTCATCATTACAAGTCGGGAACATCGATATCTGATGTGAAAGCTCATGAGACCGTTTAAATGTTGTAGAGAGCATTGTAAAGTAGCGAGTAAAACGTTTTCTAACGATAGAAGTGCGAAGGTTATGTTAGGTTGAATTATGTTAGTTTAAGCTAGGTAGCGTCGTGAAACCACCAAAAAGGACGTCATCTAACGAGATATAATTGTTTTATTTCATGTACGAAACTGCAATAGGTGAAATGTTGTGAAAGCACACAAAACGGCATGAACAAGCCAAATACTGCGTGTTGTACCATTACAAGTGCGAAACTGCTATGTTGTGATATTCTCGTTAAAGCGCATGCAAGCATCGTGAAACCTTAAAGAATGATGTCATTTAGCGAGAGACAGCGTTCTGTACTGTAATAAGTTGGTGAAAAACTGTGAGGTCATGCAAATATCGTAATTGTGAACGAAACTGTGTAATAGAGCGTTTTGAGATAAAAGCGCGAATGTTAGGTTAGGTTAAGATATGAACCGTCGTAAAACCGCATTGAACAATGTCACTTTGTGAGATGAAGGTTTTTTCACCATTACAAGTCTGGAACTGCGATATCTAATGTGAAAGTGCATGAAACCGTCGTAATGTTGTAGAGAGCATTGTAAAGTAGAGAGTAAAACGTTTTCTAACGATAGAAGTGCGAAGATTATGTTAGGTTGAATTATGTTAAAGCTAGGTAGCGTCGTGAAACCACCAAAAATGACATCATCTAACGAGATATAATTGTTTTATTTCATGTACGAAACTGCAATAGGTGAAATGTGAAAGCACACAAAACGGCATGAAAAAGCCAAATACTGCGTGTTGTACCGTTACAAGTGCGAAACTGCTATGTTGTGATATTCTCGTTAAAGCGCATGCAAGCATCGTGAAACCTTAAAGAACGAAGTCATTTAGCGAGAGACAGCGTTCTGTACTGTAATAAGTTGGTGAAAAACTGTGAGGTCATGCAAATATCGTAATTGTGAACGAAACAGTGTAATTGAGCGTAATTAGATACAAGTGCGAATGTGAGGTTAGGTTGAGATATCAACCGTCGTAAAACCGCATGAAACAATGTCACTAAGTGAGATGCAGTGTTTTTCACCATTACAAGTCGGGAACTGCGATATCTATTATGAAAGCGCATGAAACTGTCGTAATGTTGTAGAGAGCATTGTAAAGTAGCGAGTAAAATGTTTTCTAACGATAGAAGTGCGAAGGTTATATTAGGTTGAGTTATGTTAGTTTAAGCTAGGTATTTATTTATTTATTTATTTATTTTGTTACCCTCAATCGCCGAAGCTTTACAGAGGGGAGTGGGTTACAACATGAAAAATATACGTGCTATTTTATACATGAACAAAACTAAAAAAAAAAAAAAAAAAAAAAAAACCTCTACTCAATGAGGCGCAACAAAAGTGAAACGTAAAAATAAGGAAATCACAATGAGCAAATAGTGAATGTAGTAAAATTATACAGTACTAGCAAAAAAGTGTAAAAGTAAGGGAAATGACACGCACACACAAAAAATCAAGAATCCACTGGAAAACGCTGGCATCTTGACACGTGGAGACAGAACTTCGTAAGGAGGGGAATAGATCGGATGACTAAGGAGAGCTATCGCGAAATAGGTGAGCTGATAAAGAATGACGAAAGAGGGAGTGATCAGAGATGGAAACGATGTCACCTGGTAGCCGATTCCAATCGTTTGATGTGACCGGTATGAAGGAGCAAGAAAATGTGTTTGTGTAGCAAAAAGTACCTTTAACCTTGTGTTCATGGTCGATCCGAGAGGAGTGATATGTGGGAGGCGTAATGAGCTCATTACGCAGTGATGGATGATGGTAGGTCTTATGGAAAAGGCAAAGGCGGAAGTACTTGCGACGCAGTGATAGAGGTGGCAGTGACAAGTGGTGCTTCATTGCTGTTACGCTTGATGTACGGTGATAATCCGATAGAATAAAACGTGCAGCGTTATTTTGAATTAGCTCAAGGTGCCTAATCAAGTTTTCGTGGTGAGGGTTCCAGATTGCAGCAGCGTACTCCAATTTCGAGCGCACGAGGGTTTTATAAAGAAGCATCTTCAAGGAAAGTGGGGCGTTGCTGAAATTTCGACGTATGTATCCCAATGTACGGTTAGCATTGTTCGTGATGACGTTAATATGGGCATTCCATGTTAGATTGAAAGAAATGGTGACGCCTAAGTACCGGTATGACGACACTTGGTCAAGATAAACATCACCCAGTTTGTATGTTGAGGAGTTATTAGGCTGGCGGGAGACTGTCATTAGCTTGCATTTTTTGGGATTTAATTTCATAAGCCATTTATCGCACCAATTCCTAATGTTATTTAAGTCTGTCTGCAAGATGTTCCTATCATCATCGGTACGTATTTCCCTGTAAAGCACACAGTCATCGGCATATAAATGAACGGATGAAGAAACGCAGTCAGGGAGATCATTAATATATATTAAAAACAGCAGAGGTCCCAGAACTGAGCCTTGCGGGACACCCGATGTTACACTTATTTCCGGCGAGTCATGACCGTTAACAGTGACGTACTGAAGACGGTTTGTTAGAAAGTAGTTGAGCCATGCCAGTACATTCGAGTCAAGGTTGAGAGAGGAGAGCTTATGCATTAGTAAAGCGTGATTGACTTTTTCAAATGCTTTTGCAAAATCCAGGAAAATGCAGTCAATTAGAGATTGTTTATCAAGAATGGTATGCAGGTGATGAGTGAAAAGAAGCAACTGGGTTTCACAGGAAAACGTACGCCTAAAACCGTGTTGGGCCGATGTAAAAAATGAATTCGATTCTAAAAGTTTCGCAATATGTGAATGCAGTACATGTTCCATTAGTTTACACGGAATGCTTGTTAGTGAAATGGGCCGATAGTTAAGAGCGGAGTGTTTATCACCAGACTTGTGTATCGGCACAACCTTACCGACCTTCCAGTCCAGCGGCAAAGTTGCTTGGTCAAGTGACTGCTGGAAAATCTTACACAAGAAGAGAGACGAATATGCGCTTGTTTGTTTGAGAAATTTTGAGTTGATACCGTCAGTCCCACATGATGAGGATGTTTTTAAGGTGTCAATTAACTTCAAAATTCCTGCAGAATCAAAAATGATAGGAAACATTGAGCGGTAGTCACGGCACACAACTGCGTCAACAGGCGCAGCAGTATTTCCCGAGAAATTGGCTGAAAAAATATTGTTAAATAACGCGGCACATTCAGATGGTGGTAGCGGCTCACCAGAGTCATCGTTAATTGATAAATCCGCATTTTGGCTAGAATTGATAACGTTCCAAAATTGCCGGGGGTTCCTTGATAACAATTCAGGCAACGTATGCGTTTGGAAACGATTCTTAGCAGCACGCACAGCTTCCACGTATTCTGCCTCAGCATTTTGATACGCTACCCAGCAGTCACTAGTATTTTGCAACTTGGCTGTGCGGAAATAGCGCTTTTTTCTATTAGACAAACGTTTTAGATGCGTGTTATACCACGGTCTTTTTGTGTTGTTCCGTATGCGTCGAAGGGGAATGTGCGCATTGGTGACATTAGTAACTAAGTTTTTGAAAAGGTCCCAGTTCTCTTGTACACTTCTCTCTTCAAAATTGCAACAAAATGTGTCTAAGTACGCGCACATATCTTGGTTAATGGCGTCAAAATCTGCATTGCGGTAGTCCCGGATGTACTTGTCTTTTTCAGTTCCACGTGAAAAAGACATGGTGATGTCGAAATGTAACACCAAATGGTCGCTCAGACCAGGAAGATAGATAATTGGGGATATGAAGTCTGGATGAGTTGACAAAACTAGGTCTAATGTATTAGACGATTCATTAGTTACCCTTGTTGGTTTCGTTACAACCTGGGTAAAGTTGAAACAATTACAAAAATCTAGGAACTGTTGGGATTGTGTTGAAAAGGGGTCGAGTAGAGGAACACCAGCGTGCCAGGTAATGTTAGGAAAATTCATGTCACCAAAAAGAAAAATTGGTGACGAAGGATACCGAGTGACGACATAGCTGAGAACGTCATGCAATTGATCGACGAATGACGATGTATAGTTTGGGGGACGATAGCATACGCCTAATATAATCTTTGTGTGCTTACTTGAAATACCAACCCAGACTGTTTCCAGAGAGGACACAACTTCTACTTGAAAAGAGGAAATTGTATGCGATACGGCTATCAATACACCACCACCCTGTCTATCTTCTCTATCGCACCGATACACATCATATGTGACGTCAGTCTGGAAAATTTCTGTATTTTCCACCGTTGAGTTGAGCCATGTCTCGGTTAATATTACTAATTTTGCCTCCATTGAGGAAATAATAGAATTAAGCTGAATCCTGTGTTTCATAATGCTCCTTATGTTGGAAAAAAGAACAGGGACATTGAAAAGAGCAGTCACGTCATCATTCCTACCTCCGGCTAATTGTTACTTGTGAGGACGACTGAAGTGAGTAGAATTCGCATTCATTTTGCGGTTACGAGTACTAAAGGCGGGTCCATTGCGACTACCCGAAGGCTTATCTTGGGTGACACTGTCGTTTGGAACGGGAGTTGTAATCTTACTAGTTGCCTTCTTTAGTATACTATCAGTAGCACGGTCATAAATGTAGCAAGTGTTACCTACATACAACTTGTCATGGCGAACTGAGAAAGCTGGTGACTGTGGCAATGAGTTTGCAAACTCAAATAGTTTTTTCCGTGCAACTCGTGTGGCTATTGAAAAGTCTTCTGTGACGGAAACATTAATACCTTTAAACGTTGCTCGCTTAAAAAGAACTTGTTGCCGAAGCTTAAAACGACTAAACTTGACAATGACAGGTCTACACCTGTTTTCTTGGTAGCTGCCACCTAACCTATGCGCACGCTCAATTACATCATCAGTTATGTTCGGGTCGACGTGTTGCATCAGAAGGCTTACAATTTTTTCCTCAGTTTGTATCCACGATTCCTTAGCGTCCGGGATACCATGAAAGATTAGGTTATCACGACGCGCCCTGTCTTCAATGACGTCAAGGCGTGAACTCATGACAGTGCTTGTTTGTTCGAAGGTTTTCACGGCCTCTTCTGCTAGAATGAGCCGCTCTTTTACGTCATCAATTTTGTCACATTGGGCCTCGATTTTCAATATCCGCGTATTCATTGCGACAAACCCTTCTTCGAAAGACTTCTGCGCCGTCGCGACATTAGCCGAGATATCCACTTGGCCCTGGGCTAGCCTACCCGTCTCAGCCTTTAGTTCTTTTAACATCGTTAGCACTTCTTTTTGCCATTCATCGGGACCGGGGTTGCTTTCAATATCTCCGCAACACAACAGCTTAGAAAGTACATGAACATATTCATCATATGCGGTACACAGTGCGTGGGGGCACGGGAAAAGCAAAGTACATCTGTTGCTAGTGCGCTTAGCAAACAGGGAACATTTGTTACTAACCTGCACGAAGTAAAAAAGTCGCACGAAGCGGAATTGAGCCATGGTGTCGCAGGTGACTTTCCCGTGCCCACTGAAGCGATGCGAAGCACCGAGCCTGGTTATAGCTTGCGCTGAAACTGGTTGCTTTGTCGATGCGGCTGTCCGGGTCAAGTGGAGTGATGCGTCTTGCGGATAATCGTTGAAAGTCATCAGATGGTATGGCGTTTCACCGCTGTCGCTGTGCACCGGCTGATTTGACTGTTGATCCGTAGGCATCAGATAGACGGTGCGTAACACGTGGCAGCTCGGACAAGTGGCGAAACGGACCAGAGCCTGCACGAAGTAAAAAAGTCGCACGAAGCGGAATTGAGCCATGGTGTCGCAGGTGACTTTCCCGTGCCCACTCGGTAGCGTCGTGAGACCACCAAAAAGGACGTCATCTAACGAGATAGTGTTGTTTTATTGCATGTACAAAATTGCAATAGGTGAAATGTTGTGAAAGCACACAAAACGGCATGAACAAGCCAGATACTGCGTGTTGTACCGTTACAAGTGCGAAACTGCTATAATGTGATATTCTCGTTAAAGCGCATGCAAGCATCGTGAAACCTTAAAGAATGATGTCATTTAGCGAGAAACAGCGTTCTGTACTGTAATAAGTTGGCGAAAAACTGTGAGGTCATGCAAATATCGTAATTGTGAACGAAACAGTGTAATTGAGCGTAATTAGATACAAGTGCGAATGTTAGGTTAGGTTGAGATATCAACCGTCGTAAAACCGCATTAAACAATGTCCCTTAGTGAGATGTAGTGTTTTTCAACATTACAAGTCGGGAACTACGATATCTAATAGGAAAGCGCATGAAACCGTCGTAATCTTGTAGAAAACATTGTAAAGCTGCGAGTAAAACGTTTTCTAACGACAGAAGTGCGAAGGTTAGGTTAGGTTAGGTTAGTTTAAGCTAGGTAACGTCGTGAAACTACCAAAAACGACGTCATCTAACGAGATAGTGTTGTTTTATTGCGAGAATTAAACTGCAATAGGTGAAATGTTGTGAAAGCACACAAAACGGCATGAACAAGCCAAATACTGCGTGTTCTACCGTTACAAGTGCGAAACTGCTATATTGTGATATTCTCGTTAAAGCGCATGCAAGCATCGTGAAACCTTAAAGAACAATGTCATTTAGCGAGATACAGCGTTCTGTACTGCAATAAGTTGGTGAAAAACTGTGAGGTTATGCAAATATCGTAATTGTGAACGAAACAGTGTAATAGAGCGTTTTTAGATTCAAGTGCGAATGTTAGGTTAGGTTAAGATATGAACCGTCGTAAAACCGCATTAAACAATGTCACTTAGTGAGATGCAGTGTTTTTCACCATTACAAGTCAGGAACTGCGATATCTAATGTGAAAGTGCATGAAACCGTCGAAATGTTGTAGAGAGCCTTGTAAAGTAGAGAGTAAAACGTTTTCTAACGATAGAAGTGCGAAGAATATGTTAGGTTGAATTATGTTAAAGCTAGGTAGCGTCGTGAAACCACCAAAAAAGACATCATCTAACGAGATATAATTGTTTTATTTCATGTACGAAACTGCAATAGGTGAAATGTGAAAGCACACAAAACGGCATGAAAAAGCCAAATACTGCGTGTTGTACCGTTACAAGTGCGAAACTGCTATGTTGTGATAGTCTCGTTAAAGCGCATGCAAGCATCGTGAAACCTTAAAGAACGAAGTCATTTAGCGAGAGACAGCGTTCTGTACTGTAATAAGTTGGTGAAAAACTGTGAGGTCATGCAAATATCGTAATTGTGAACGAAACAGTGTAATTGAGCGTAATTAGATACAAGTGCGAATGTTAGGTTAGGTTGAGATATCAACCGTCGTAAAACCGCATGAAACAATGTCACAAAGTGAGATGCAGTGTTTTTCACCATTACAAGTCGGGAACTGCGATATCTATTATGAAAGCGCATGAAACTGTCGTAATGTTGTAGAGAGCATTGTAAAGTAGCGAGTAAAATGTTTAACGATAGAAGTGCGAAGGTTATATTAGGTTGAGTTATGTTAGTTTAAGCTAGGTAGCGTCGTGAGACCACCAAAAAGGACGTCATCTAACGAGATAGTGTTGTTTTATTGCATGTACGAAATTGCAATAGGTGAAATGTTGTGAAAGCACACAAAACGGCATGAACAAGCCAGATACTGCGTGTTGTACCGTTACAAGTGCGAAACCTCTATAATGTGATATTCTCGTTAAAGCGCATGCAAGCATCGAGAAACCTTAAAGAATGATGTCATTCAGCGAGAGACAGCGTTCTGTACTGTAATAAGTTGGTGAAAAACTGTGAGGTCATGCAAATATCGTAATTGTGAACGAAACAGCGTAATTAAATACAAGTGCGAATGTTAGGTTAGGTTAAGATATGAACCGTCGTAAAACCGCATTAAACAATGTCACTTAGTGAGATGCAGTGTTTTTCACCATTACAAGTCAGGAACTGCGATATCTAATGTGAAAGCGCTTGCAACCGTCGTTAGGTTAGGTTAGGTTAGGTTAGGTTAGGTTAGGTTTGGTTAGGTTAGGTTAGGTTAGGTTAGGTTAGGTTAGGTTGGGTTGAGTTGGGTTAGGTTGGGTTAGGTTAGGTTAGGTTACGTTACGTTAGGATAGGTTAGGTTACGTTAGGTTAGGTTAGGTTACGTTAGGTTAGGTTAGGTTAGGTTACGTAAGGTTATGTTAGGTTAGGTTAGGTTACGTTAGGTTAGGTTAGGTCAGGTAAGGTTAGGTTACGTTAGAATAGGTTAGGTTAGGTTAGGTTACGTTAGGTTAGGTTAGGTTAGGTTAGGTTTGGTTAGGTTAGGTTAGGTTGGGTTAGGTTAGTTTAGGTTAGGTTAGGTTAGGTTAGGTTGGGTTGGGTTGGGTTAGGTTAGGTTAGGTTAGGTTAGGTTGGGTTAGGTTAGTTTAGGTTAGGTTAGGTTAGGTTGGGTTGGGTTGGGTTAGGTTAGGTTAGGTTAGGTTAGGTAAGGTTAGGTTAGGTTAGGTTAGGTTAGGTTACGTTAGGTTAAGGTATGAACCGTCGTAAAACCGCATTAAACAATGTCACTTGGTGAGATGCAGTGTTTTTCACCTTTACAAGTTGGGAACTGCGATATCTAATGTGAAAGCGCTTGAAACCGTCGTAATGTTGTAGAAAGCAATGTAATGTAGCGAGTAAAACGTTTTCTAACGATAGAAGTGCGAAGGTTATGTTAGGTTGAGTTATGTTAGTTTAAGGATGGTAGCGTCGTGAAACCACCAAAAACGACGTCATCTAACGAGATAGTGTTGTTTTATTGCGAGTACGAAACTGCGATAGGTGAAATGTTGTGAAAGTACACAAAACGGCATGAACAATCCAGATACTGCGTGTTGTACCGTTACAAGTGCGAAACTGCTATAATGTGATATTCTCGTTAAAGCGCATGCAAGCATCGTGAAACCTTAAAGAATGATGTCATTTAGTGAGACACAGCGTTCTGTACTGTAATAAGTTGGTGAAAAACTGTGAGGTCATGCAAATATCGTAATTGTGAACGAAACAGTGTAATAGAGCGTTTTGAGATACAAGCGCGAATGTTGGGTTAGGTTAAGATATGAACCGTCGTAAAACCGCATTAAACAATTTGACTTTGTGAGATGCAGTGTTTTTCATCATTACAAGTCGGGAACATCGATATCTGATGTGAAAGCGCATGAAACCGTTTAAATGTTGTAGAGAGCATTGTAAAGTAGCGAGTAAAACGTTTTCTAACGATAGAAGTGCGAAGGTTATGTTAGGTTGAATTATGTTAGTTTAAGCTAGGTAGCGTCGTGAAACCACCAAAAAGGACGTCATCTAACGAGATATAATTGTTTTATTTCATGTACGAAACTGCAATAGGTGAAATGTTGTGAAAGCACACAAAACGGCATGAACAAGCCAAATACTGCGTGTTGTACCATTACAAGTGCGAAACTGCTATGTTGTGATATTCTCGTTAAAGCGCATGCAAGCATCGTGAAACCTTAAAGAATGATGTCATTTAGCGAGAGACAGCGTTCTGTACTGTAATAAGTTGGTGAAAAAATGTGAGGTCATGCAAATATCGTAATTGTGAACGAAACAGTGTAATAGAGCGTTTTGAGATACAAGCGCGAACGTTAGGTTAGGTTAAGATATGAACCGTCGTAAAACCGCATGAAACAATGTCACTAAGTGAGATGCAGTGTTTTTCACCATTACAAGTCGGGAACTGCGATATCTATTGTGAAAGCGCATGAAACTGTCGTAATGTTGTAGAGAGCATTGTAAAGTAGCGAGTAAAACGTTTTCTAACGATAGAAGTGCGAAGGTTATATTAGGTTGAGTTATGTTAGTTTAAGCTATGTAGCGTCGTGAGACCACCAAAAAGGACGTCATCTAACGAGATAGTGTTGTTTTATTGCATGTACGAAACTGCAATAGGTGAAATGTTGTGAAAGTACACAAAACGGCATGAACAAGCCAGATACTGCGTGTTGTACCGTTACAAGTGCGAAACTGCTATAATGTGATATTCCCGGTAAAGCGCATGCAAGCATCGTGAAACCTTAAAGAACGATGTCATTTAGCGAGATACAGCGTTCTGTACTGCCATAAGTTGGTGAAAAACTGTGAGGTTATGCAAATTTCGTAATTGTGAACGAAACAGTGTAATAGAGCGTTTTTCAATACAAGTGCGAATGTTAGGTTAGGTTGAGATATGAACCGTCGTAAAACCGCATTAAACAATGTCACTTAGTGAGATGCAGTGTTTTTCACCATTACAAGTCGGGAACTGCGATATCTAATGTGAAAGCACTTGCAAACGTCGTTAGGTTAGGTTAGGTTAGGTTAGGTTACGTTAGGTTAGGTTAGGTTAGGTTTGGTTAGGTTAGGTTAGGTTAGGTTATGTTAGGTATGGTTTGGTTAGGTTAGGTTAGGTTAGGTTGGGTTAGGTTGGGTTAAGTAAGGTTAGGTTAGGTTGGGTTAGGTTAGGTTAGGTTAGGTTAAGATATGAACCGCGCTAAAACCGCATTAAACAATGTCACTTAGTGAGATGCTGTGTTTTTCACCATTACAAGTCGGGAACTGCGATATCTAATGTGAAAGCGCATGAAACCGTCGTAATCTTGTAGAAAACATTGTAAAGTAGCGAATAAAGCGTTTTCTAACGATAGAAGTGCGAAGGTTAGGTTAGTTTGAGCTAGGTAGCGTCGTGAAACCACCAAAAACGATGTCATCTAACGAGATAGTGTTGTTTTATTGCGAGTACGAAACTGCGATAGGTGAAATATTGTGAAAGCACACAAAATGGCATGAACTAGCCAGATACTGCGTCTTGTGCCGTTACAAGTGCGAAACTGCTATGTTGTAATATTCTAGTTAAAGCGCATGCAAGCATCGTGAAACCTTAAAGAACAATGTCATTTAGCGAGATACAGCGTTCTGTACAGCAATAAGTTGGTGAAAAACTGTGAGGTTATGCAAATATCGTAATTTTGAACGAAACAGTGTAATAGAGCGTTTTTAGATACAAGTGCGAATGTTCGGTTAGGTTAAGATATGAACCGTCGTAAAACCGCATTGAACAATGTCACTTAGTGAGATGCAGTGTTTTTCACCATTACAAGCCGGGAACTGCGATATCTAATGTGAAAGCGCTTGCAACCGTCGTTAGGTTAGGTTAGGTTAGGTTAGGTTACGTTAGGTTAGGTTTGGTTAGGTTAGGTTAGGTTAGGTTAGATTAGGTTAGGTAGGGTTGAGTGGGGTTAGGTTAGGTTAGGTTACGTTGGGTTAGGTAAGGTTAGGTTAGGTTAGGTTACGTTAGGTTAGGTTAGGTTAGGTTACGTTAGGTTAGGTTAGGTTAGGTTAGGTAAGGATAATTTGGTTAGGTTAGGTAAGGATAATTTGGTTAGGTTAGGTAAGGTTAGGTTAGGTTAGGTTGGGGTGGGTGTTGTTGGGTTGGGTTGGGTTGGGTTAGGTTTGGTTAGGTTAGGTTAGGTTACGTTAGGTTACGTTAGGTTATGTTAGGTTAGGTTACGTTAGGTTACGTTAGATCAGGTAAGGTTAGGTTACGTTCGAATAGGTTAGGTTAGGTTAGGCTACGTTAGGTTAGGTTAGGTTAGGTTAGGTTTGGTTCGGTTAGGTTAGGTTAGCTTAGGTTAGGTTAGGTTGGGTTGGGTTGGGTTAGGTTGGGTTAGGTTAGGTTAGGTTAGGTTGGGTTAGGTTAATTTAGGTTAGGTTAGGTTAGGTTAGGTTGGGTTGGGTTGGGTTAGGTTAGGTTAGGTTAGGTTAGGTAAGGTTAGGTTAGGTTAGGTTAGGTTACGTTACGTTAAGGTATGAACCGTCGTAAAACCGCGTTAAACAATGTCACTTAGTGAGATGCAGTGTTTTTCACCTTTACAAGTTGGGAACTGCGATATCTAATGTGAAAGCGCTTGAAACCGTCGTCATGTTGTAGAAAGCAATGTAAAGTAGCGAGTAAAACGTTTTCTAACGATAGAAGTCCGAAGGTTATGTTAGGTTGAGTTATGTTAGTTTAAGCTAGGTAGCATCGTGAAACCACCAAAAACGACGTCATCTAACGAGATAGTGTTGTTTTATTGCGAGTACGAAACTGCGATAGGTGAAATGTTGTGAAAGCACACAAAACGTCATGAACAAGCCAAATACGGCGTGTTGTATCGTTACAAGTGCGAAACTGCTATGTTGTGATATTCTCGTTAAAGCGCATGCAAGCGTCGTGAAACCTTAAAGAATGATGTCATTTAGCGAGAGACAGCGTTCTGTACTGTAATAAGTTGGTGAAAAACTGTGAGGTCATGCAAATATCGTAATTGTGAACGAAACAGTGTAATAGAGCGTTTTGAGATACAAGCGCGATTGTTAGGTTAGGTTAAGATATGAACCGTCGTAAAACCGCATTGAACAATGTCACTTTGTGAGATGCAGGTTTTTTCACCATTACAAGTCGGGAACTGCGATATCTAATGTGAAAGTGCATGAAACCGTCGTAATGTTGTAGAGAGCATTGTAAAGTAGCGAGTAAAACGTTTTCTAACGATAGAAGTGCGAAGGTTATGTTAGGTTGAATTAATTTAGTTTAAGCTAGGTAGCGTCGTGAAACCACCAAAAAAGACATCATCTAACGAGATATAATTGTTTTATTTCATGTACGAAACTGCAATAGGTGAAATGTTGTGAAAGCACACAAAACGGCATGAAAAAGCCAAATACTTCGTGTTGTACCGTTACAAGTGCGAAACTGCTATGTTGTGCTATTCTCGTTAAAGCGCATGCAAGCATCGTGGAACATTAAAGAATGATGTCATTTAGCGATATACAGCGTTCTGTACTGTAATAAGTTGGAGAAAAACTGTGAGGTCATGCAAATATCTTAAATGTGAACGAAACAGTGTGATAGAGCGTTTTTAGATACAAGTGCGAACGTTAGGTTCGGTTAAGATATGAACCGTCGTAAAACCGCATGAAACAATGTCACTAAGTGAGATGCAGTGTTTTTCACCATTACAAGTCGGGAACTGCGATATCTATTGTGAAAGCGCATGAAACTGTCGTAATGTTGTAGAGAGCATTGTAAAGTAGCGTGTAAAATGTTTTCTAACGATAGAAGTGCGAAGGTTATATTAGGTTGAGTTATGTTAGTTTAAGCTAGGTATCGTCGTGAAACCACCAAAAACGATGTCATCTAACGAGATAGTGTTGTTTTATTGCGAGTACGAAACTGCGATAGGTGAAATATTGTGAAAGCACACAAAATGGCATGAACTAGCCAGATACTGCGTCTTGTGCCGTTACAAGTGCGAAACTGCTTTATTGTGATATTCTCGTTAAAGCGCATGCAAGTATCGTGAAACCTTAAAGAACAATGTCATTTAGCGAGATACAGCGTTCTGTACTGCAATAAGTTGGTGAAAAACTGTGAGGTTATGCAAATATCGTAATTGTGAACGAAACAGTGTAATAGAGCGTTTTTAGATACAAGTGCGAATGTTCGGTTAGGTTAAGATATGAACCGTCGTAAAACCGCATTAAACAATGTCACTTAGTGAGATGCAGTGTTTTTCACCATTACAAGTCGGGAACTGCGATATCTAATGTGAAAGCGCTTGCAACCGTCGTTAGGTTAGGTTAGGTTAGGTTAGGTTAGGTTATGTTTGGTTAGGTTAGGTTAGGTTAGGTTAGGTTAGATTAGGTTAGGTTGGGTTGAGTTGGGTTAGGTTAGGTTAGGTTAGGTTACGTTGGGTTAGGTTAGGTTAGGTTAGGTTAGGTTACGTTAGGTTAGGTTAGGTTACGTTAGGTTAGGTTAGGTTAGGTTACGTTAGGTTAAGGTATGAACCGTCGTAAAACCGCATTAAACAATGTCACTCAGTGAGATGCAGTGTTTTTCACCTTTACAAGTTGGGAACTGCGATATCTAATGTGAAAGCGCTTGAAACCGTCGTAATGTTGTAGAAAGCAATGTAAAGTAGCGAGTAAAACGTTTTCTAACGATAGAAGTCCGAAGGTTATGTTAGGTTGAGTTATGTTAGTTTAAGCTAGGTAGCGTCGTGAGACCACCAAAAAGGACGTCATCTAACGAGATAGTGTTGTTTTATTGCGAGTACGAAACTGCGATAGGTGAAATGTTGTGAAAGCACACAGAACGGCATGAACAAGCCAGATACTGCGTGTTGTACCGTTACAAGTGCGAAACTGCTCTAATGTGATATTCTCGTTAAAGCGCATGCAAACATCGTGAAACCTTAAAGAACGATGCCATTTAGCGAGATACAGCGTTCTGTACTGCAATAAGTTGGTGAAAAACTGTTAGGTCATGCAAATATCGTAATTGTGAACGAAACAGTGTAATTGAGCGTAATTAGATACAAGTGCGAATGTTAGGTTAGGTTGAGATATCAACCGTCGTAAAACCGCATTAAACAATGTCACTTAGTGAGATGTAGTGTTTTTTAACATTACAAGTCGGGAACTACGATATCTAATAGGAAAGCGCATGAAACCGTCGTAATCTTGTAGAAAACATTGTAAAGCTGCGAGTAAAACGTTTTCTAACGACAGAAGTGCGAAGGTTAGGTTAGGTTAGGTTAGTTTAAGCTAGGTAACGTCGTGAAACTACCAAAAACGACGTCATCTAACAAGATAGTGTTGTTTTATTGCGAGTATTAAACTGCGATAGGTGAAATGTTGTGAAAGCACACAAAACGGCATGAACAAGCCAAATACTGCGTGTTCTACCGTTACAAGTGCGAAACTGCTATGTTGTGATATTCTCGTTAAAGCGCATGCAAGCATCGTGAAACCTTAAAGAACAATGTCATTTAGTGAGATACAGCGTTCTGTACTGCAATAAGTTGGTGAAAAACTGTGAGGTTATGCAAATATCGTAATTGTGAACGAAACAGTGTAATAGAGCGTTTTTAGATTCAAGTGCGAATGTTAGGTTAGGTTAAGATATGAACCGTCGTAAAACCGCATTAAACAATGTCACTTAGTGAGATGCAGTGTTTTTCACCATTACAAGTCAGGAACTGCGATATCTAATGTGAAAGCGCTTGCAACCGTCGTTAGGTTAGGTTAGGTTAGGTTAGGTTATGTTTGGTTAGGTTAGATTAGGTTAGGTTGGGTTGAGTTGGGTTAGGTTGGGTTAGGGTAGGTTAGGTTAGGTTACGTTAGGTTAGGTTACGTTAGGTTAGGTTAGGTTAGGTAAGGATAATTTGGTTAGGTTAGGTAAGGTTAGGTTAGGTTAGGTTAGGTGGGTTGGGTGTTGTTGGGTTGGGTTGGGTTGGGTTAGGTTTGGTTAGGTTAGGTTGGGTTGGGTTGGGTTAGGTTAGGTTAGATTAGGTTAGGTAAGGTTAGGTTAGGTTAGGTTACGTTAGGTTAAGGTATGAACCGTCGTAAAACCGCATTAAACAATGTCACTTAGTGAGATGCAGTGTTTTTCACCTTTACAAGTTGGGAACTGCGATATCTAATGTGAAAGCGCTTGAAACCGTCGTAATGTTGTAGAAAGCAATGTAAAGTAGCGAGTAAACTGTTTTCTAACGATAGAAGTGCGAAGGTTATATTAGGTTGAGTTATGTTAGTTTTAGCTAGGTAGCGTCATGAAACCACCAAAAACGACGTCATTTAACGAGATAGTGTTGTTTTATTGCGAGTACGAAACTGCGATAGGTGAAATGTTGTGAAAGCACACAAAACGTCATGAACAAGCCAAATACTGCGTGTTGTACCGTTACAAATGCGAAACCGCTATGTTGTGATATTCTCGTTAAAGCGCATGCAAGCATCGTGAAACCTTAAAGAATGATGTCATTTAGCGAGATACAGCGTTCTGTACTGCAATAAGTTGGTGAAAAACTGTGAGGTTATGCAAATATCGTAATTGTGAACGAAACAGTGTAATAGAGCGTTTTTCAATACACGTGCGAATCTTAAGTTAGGTTAAGATATGAACCGTCGTAAAACCGCATTAAACAATGTCACTTAGTGAGATGCAGTGTTTTTCACCATTACAAGTCGGGAACTGCGATATCTAATGTGAAAGCGCTTGAAACCGTCGTAATGTTGTAGAAAGCAATGTAAAGTAGCGAGTAAAACGTTTTCTAACGATAGAAGTCCGAAGGTTATGTTAGGTTGAGTTATGTTAGTTTAAGCTAGGTAGCGTCGTGAAACCACCAAAAACGACGTCATCTAACGAGATAGTGTTGTTTTATTGCGAGTACGAAACTGCGATAGGTGAAATGTTGTGAAAGCACACAAAACGTCATGAACAAGCCAAATACGGCGTGTTGTACCGTTACAAGTGCGAAACTGCTATGTTGTGATATTCTCGTTAAAGCGCATGCAAGCATCGTGAAACCTTAAAGAATGATGTCATTTAGCGAGAGACAGCGTTCTGTACTGTAATAAGTTGGTGAAAAACTGTGAGGTCATGCAAATATCGTAATTGTGAACGAAACAGTGTAATAGAGCGTTTTGAGATACAAGCGCGAATGTTAGGTTAGGTCAAGATATGAACCGTCGTAAAACCGCATTGAACAATGTCACTTTGTGAGATGCAGGTTTTTTCACCAATACAAGTCGGGAACTGCGATATCTAATCTGAAAGTGCATGAAACCGTCGTAATGTTGTAGAGAGCATTGTAATGTAGCGAGTAAAACGTTTTCTAACGATAGAAGTGCGAAGGTTATGTTAGGTTGAATTATGTTAGTTTAAGCTAGGTAGCGTCGTGAGACCACCAAAAAGGACGTCATCTAACGAGATAGTGTTGTTTTATTGCATGTACGAAATTGCAATAGGTGAAATGTGAAAGCACACAAAACGGCATGAAAAAGCCGAATACTGCGTGTTCTACCGTTACAAGTGCGAAACTGCTATGTTGTGACATTCTCGTTAAAGCGCATGCAAGCATCGTGAAACCTTAAAGAACAATGTCATTTAGCGAGATACAGCGTTCGGTACTGCAATAAGTTGGTGAAAAACTGTGAGGTCATGCAAATATCGTAATTGTGAACGAAACAGTGTAATAGAGCGTTTTTAGATTCAAGTGCGAATGTTAGGTTAGGTTAAGATATGAACCGTCGTAAAACCGCATTAAACAATGTCACTTAGTGAGATGCAGTGTTTTTCACCATTACAAGTCAGGAACTGCGATATCTAATGTGAAAGCGCTTGCAACCGTCGTTAGGTTAGGTTAGGTTAGGTTAGGTTAGGTTTGGTTAGGTTAGGTTAGGTTAGGTTAGATTAGGTTAGGTTGGGTTGAGTTGGGTTAGGTTGGGTTAGGGTAGGTTAGGTTAGGTTACGTTAGGTTAGGTTAGGTAAGGATAATTTGTTTAGGTTAGGTAAGGTTAGGTTAGGTTAGGTTAGGTGGGTTGGGTGTTGTTGGGTTGGGTTGGGTTAGGTTTGGTTAGGTTAGGTTGGGTTGGGTTGGGTTAGGTTAGGTTAGGTTAGGTTAGGTAAGGTTAGGTTAGGTTAGGTTAGGTTAGGTTAGGTTACGTTAGGTTAAGGTATGAACCGTCGTAAAACCGCATTAAACAATGTCACTTAGTGAGATGCAGTGTTTTTCACCTTTACAAGTTGGGAACTGCGATATCTAATG
>NW_027464587.1:482500-485000 GCF_043290135.1 Rhipicephalus microplus
TGTCATTTAGCGAGATACAGCGTTCTGTACTGCAATAAGTTGGTGAAAAACTGTGAGATCTAGCAAATATCGTAATTGTGAACGAAACAGTGTAATTGAGTGTAATTAGATACAAGTGCGAATGTTAGGTTAGGTTGAGATATCAACCGTCGTAAAACCGCATTAAACAATGTCACTTAGTGAGATTTAGTGTTTTTCAACATTACAAGTCGGGAACTACGATATCTAATAGGAAAGCGCATGAAACCGTCGTAATCTTGTAGAAAACATTGTAAAGCTGCGAGTAAAACGTTTTCTAACGACAGAAGTGCGAAGGTTAGGTTAGGTTAGGTTAGTTTAAGCTAGGTAACGTCGTGAAACTACCAAAAACGACGTCATCTAACGAGATAGTGTTGTTTTATTGCGAGTATTAAACTGCGATAGGTGAAATGTTGTGAAAGCACACAAAACGGCATGAAAAAGCCAAATACTGCGTGTTCTACCGTTACAAGTGCGAAACTGCTATGTTGTGACATTCTCGTTAAAGCGCATGCAAGCATCGTGAAACCTTAAAAACAATGTCATTTAGCGAGATACAGCGTTCTGTACTGCAATAAGTTGGTGAAAAACTGTGAGGTCATGCAAATATCGTAATTGTGAACGAAACAGTGTAATAGAGCGTTTTTAGATTCAAGTGCGAATTTTAGGTTAGGTTAAGATATGAACCGTCGTAAAACCGTATTAAACAATGTCACTTAGTGAGATGCAGTGTTTTTCACCATTACAAGTCAGGAACTGCGATATCTAATGTGAAAGCGCTTGCAACCGTCGTTAGGTTAGGTTAGGTTAGGTTAGGTTAGGTTTGGTTAGGTTAGGTTAGGTTAGGTTATGTTAGATTAGGTTAGGTTGGGTTGAGTTGGGTTAGGATGGGTTAGGGTAGGTTAGGTTAGGTTACGTTAGGTTAGGTTAGGTAAGGATAATTTGGTTAGGTTAGGTAAGGTTAGGTTAGGTTAGGTTAGGTGGGTTGGGTGTTGTTGGGTTGGGTTGGGTTAGGTTTGGTTAGGTTAGGTTGGGTTGGGTTGGGTTAGGTTAGGTTAGGTTAGGTTAGGTAAGGTTAGGTTAGGTTAGGTTAGGTTAGGTTACGTTAGGTTAAGGTATGAACCGTCGTGAAACCGCATTAAACAATGTCACTTAGTGAGATGCAGTGTTTTTCACCTTTACAAGTTGGGAACTGCGATATCTAATGTGAAAGCGCTTGAAACCGTCGTAATGTTGTAGAAAGCAATGTAAAGTAGCGAGTAAAACGTTTTCTAACGATAGAAGTGCGAAGGTTATGTTAGGTTGAGTTATGTTAGTTTAAGCTAGGTAACGTCGTGAAACCACCAAAAACGACGTCATCTAACGAGATAGTGTTGTTTTATTGCGAGTACGAAACTGCGATAGGTGAAATGTTGTGAAAGCACACAAAACGGCATGAACAAGCCAAATACTGCGTGTTGTACCGTTACAAGTGCGAAACTGCTATGTTGTGATATTCTCGTTAAAGCGCATGCAAGCATCGTGAAACCTTAAAGAATTATGTCATTTAGCGAGAGACAGCGTTCTGTACTGTAATAAGTTGGTGAAAAACTGTGAGGTCATGCAAATATCGTAATTGTGAACGAAACAGTGTAATAGAGCGTTTTGAGATACAAGCGCGAATGTTGGGTTAGGTTAAGATATGAACCGTCGTAAAACCGCATTAAACAATGTCACTTTGTGAGATGCAGTGTTTTTTACCATTACAAGTCGGGAACATCGATATCTGATGTGAAAGCGCATGAAACCGTCGAAATGTTGTAGAGAGCATTGTAAAGTAGCGAGTAAACTGTTTTCTAACGATAGAAGTGCGAAGGTTATATTAGGTTGAGTTATGTTAGTTTAAGCTAGGTAGCGTCGTGAGACCACCAAAAAGGACGTCATCTAACGAGATAGTGTTGTTTTATTGCATGTACGAAATTGCAATAGGTGAAATGTTGTGAAAGCACACAAAATGGCATGAACAAGCCAGATACTGCGTGTTGTACCGTTACAAGTGCGAAACTGCTATAATGTGATATTCTCGTTAAAGCGCATGCAAGCATCGTGAAACCTTAAAGAACGAAGTCATTTAGCGAGATACAGCGTTCTGTACTGCAATAAGTTGGTGAAAAACTGTGAGGTCATGCAAATATCGTAATTGTGAACGAAACAGTGTAATTGAGCGTAATTAGATACAACTGCGAATGTTAGGTTAGGTTGAGATATCAACCGTCGTAAAACCGCATTAAAAAATGTCACTTAGTGAGATGTAGTGTTTTCAACATTACAAGTCGGGAACTACGATATCTAATAGGAAAGCGCTTGCAACCGTCGTTAGGCTAGGTTAGGTTAGGTTAGGTTAGGTTAGGTTTGGTTAGGTTAGGTTAGGTTAGATTAGGTTAGGTTGGGTTGAGTTGGGTTAGGTTAGGTTAGGTTAGGTTACGTTGGGTTAGGTTAGGTT
>NW_027464587.1:495000-527500 GCF_043290135.1 Rhipicephalus microplus
GTAACTTAGTGAGATGCAGTGTTTTTCACCATTACAAGTCGGGAACTGCGATATCTAATGTGAAAGCGCTTGCAACCGTCGTTAGGTTAGGTTAGGTTAGGTTAGGTTAGGTTAGGTTTGGTTAGGTTAGGTTAGGTTAGGTTAGATTAGGTTAGGTTGGGTGGAGTTGGGTTAGGTTCGGTTAGGTTAGGTTACGTTGGGTTAGGTTAGGTTAGGTTACGTTAGGTTAGGTTAGGTTACGTTAGGTTAGGTTAGGTTAGGTTAGGTAAGGATAATTTGGTTAGGTTAGGTAAGGATAATTTTGTTAGGTTAGGTAAGGTTAGGTTAGGTTAGGTTGGGGTGGGTGTTGTTGGGTTGGGTTGGGTTGGGTTAGGTTTGGTTAGGTTAGGTTAGGTTACGTTAGGTTAGGTTAGGTTAGGTTAGGTTACGTTAGGTTATGTTAGGTTAGGTTAGGTTACGTTAGGTTAGGTTAGATCAGGTAAGGTTAGGTTACGTTAGAATAGGTTAGGTTAGGTTAGGTTACGTTAGGTTAGGTTAGGTTAGGTTAGGTTTCGTTAGGTTAGGTTAGGTTAGCTTAGGTTAGGTTAGATTGGGTTGGGTTGGGTTAGGTTGGGTTAGGTTAGGTTAGGTTAGGTTAGGTTGGGTTACGTTAGTTTAAGTTACGCTAGGTTAGGTTAGGTTGGGTTGGGTTGGGTTAGGTTAGGTTAGGTTAGGTTAGGTAATGTTAGGTTAGGTTAGGTTAGGTTACGTTAGTTTAAGGTATGAACCGTCGTAAATCCGCGTTAAACAATGTCACTTAGTGAGATGCAGTGTTTTTCACCTTTACAAGTTGGGAACTGCGATATCTAATGTGAAAGCGCTTGAAACCGTCGTAATGTTGTAGAAAGCAATGTAAAGTAGCGAGTAAAACGTTTTCTAACGATAGAAGTCCGAAGGTTATGTTAGGTTGAGTTATGTTAGTTTAAGCTGGGTAGCGTCGTGAGACCACCAAAAAGGACGTCATCTAACGAGATAGTGTTGTTTTATTGCATGTACGAAATTGCAATAGGTGAAATGTTGTGAAAGCACACAAAACGGCATGAACAAGCCAGATACTGCGTGTTGTACCGTTACAAGTGCGAAACTGCTATGTTGTGATATTCTCGTTAAAGCGCATGCAAGCATCGTGAAACCTTAAAGAACGATGTCATTTAGCGAGATACAGCGTTCTGTACTGCAATACGTTGGTGAAAAACTGTGAGGTTATGCAAATATCCTAATTGTGAACTAAACAGTGTAATAGAGCGTTTTTTAATACAAGTGCGAATGTTAGGTTAGGTTAAGATATGAACCGTCGTGAAACCGCATTAAACAATGTCACTTAGTGAGATGTAGTGTTTTTCAACATTACAAGTCGGGAACTACGATATCTAATAGGAAAGCGCATGAACCCGTCGTAATGTTGTAGAAAACATTGTAAAGCTGCGAGTAAAACGTTTTCTAACGACAGAAGTGCGAAGGTTAGGTTAGGTTAGGTTAGTTTAAGCTAGGTAACGTCGTGAAACTACCAAAAACGACGTCATCTAACGATATAGTGTTGTTTTATTGCGAGTACGAAACTGCGATAGGTGAAATATTGTGAAAGCACACAAAATGGCATGAACTAGCCAGATACTGCGTCTTGTGCCGTTACAAGTGCGAAACTGCTTTATTGTGATATTCTCGTTAAAGCGCATGCAAGTATCGTGAAACCCTAAAGAACGATGTCATTTAGCGAGATACAGCGTTCTGTATTGTAATAAGTTGGTGAGAAACTGTGAGGTCAAGCAAATATCGTAATTATGAACGAAACAGTGTAATAGAGCGTTTTTAGATACAAGTGCGAATGTTCGGTTAGGTATGAACCGTCCTAAAACCGCATTAAACAATGTCACTTATGGAGATGCAGTGTTTTTCACCATTACAAGTCGGGAACTGCGATATCTAATGTGAAAGCGCTTGCAAACGTCATTAGGTTAGGTTAGGTTAGGTTAGGTTAGGTTAGGTTACGTTAGGTTAGGTTAGGTTAGGTTTGGTTAGGTTAGGTTAGGTTAGGTTATGTTAGGTAAGGTAAGGTTTGGTTAGGTTAGGTTAGGTTGGGTTAGGTTGGGTTAAGTAAGGTTAGGTTAGGTTGGGTTAGGTTAGGTTAGGTTAGGTTAGGTTAAGATATGAACCGCGCTAAAACCGCATTAAACAATGTCACTTAGTTAGATGTAGTGTTTTTCAACATTACAAGTCGGGAACTACGATATCAAATAGGAAAGCGCATGAAACCGTCGTAATCTTGTAGAAAACATTGTAAAGTTGCGAGTAAAACGTTTTCTAACGATAGAAGTGCGAAATTAGGTTAGGTTAGGTTAGTTTAAGCTAGGTAGCGTCATGAGACTACCAAAAAGGACGTCATCTAACGAGATAGTGTTGTTTTATTGCATGTACGAAATTGCAATAGGTGAAATGTTGTGAAAGCACACAAAACGGCATGAACAAGCCAGATACTGCGTGTTGTACCGTTACAAGTGGGAAACTGCTATAATGTGATATTCTCGTTAAAGCGCATGCAAGCATCGTGAAACCTTAAAGAACGAAGTCATTTAGCGAGATACAGCGTTCTGTACTGCAATAAGTTGGTGAAAAACTGTGAGGTTATGCAAATATCGTAATTGTGAACGAAACAGTGTAAAAGAGCGTTTTTCAATACAAGTGCGAATCTTAAGTTAGGTTAAGATATGAACCGTCGTAAAACCGCATTAAACAATGTCACTTAGTGAGATGCAGTGTTTTTCACCATTACAAGTCGGGAACTGCGATATCTAATGTGAAAGCGCTTGCAAACGTCGTTAGGTTAGGTTAGGTTAGGTTAGGTTACGTTAGGTTAGGTTAGGTTAGGTTTGGTTAGGTTAGGTTAGGTTAGGTTAGGTAAGGTTTGGTTGGGTTAGGTTAGGTTAGGTTGGGTTAGGTTGGGTTAAGTAAGGTTAGGTTAGGTTGGGTTAGGTTAGGTTAGGTTAGGTTAGGTTAAGATATGAACCGCGCTAAAACCGCATTAAACAATGTCACTTAGTTAAATGTAGTGTTTTTCAACATTACAAGTCGGGAACTACGATATCTAATAGGAAAGCGCATGAAACCGTCGTAATCTTGTAGAAAACATTGTAAAGTTGCGAGTAAAACGTTTTCTAACGATAGAAGTGCGAAGGTTGAGTTAGGTTAGGTTAGTTTAAGCTAGGTAGCGTCTTGAAACTACCAAAAACGACGTCATCTAACGAGATAGTGTTTTATTGCAAGTATTAAACTGCGATAGGTGAAATGTTGTGAAAGCACACAAAACGGCATGAACAAGCCAAATACTGCGTGTTCTACCGTTACAAGTGCGAAACTGCTATATTGTGATATTCTCGTTAAAGCGCATGCAAGCATCGTGAAACCTTAAAGAACCATGTCATTTAGCGAGATACAGTGTTCTGTACTGCAATAAGTTGGTGAAAAACTGTGAGGTTATGCAAATATCGTAATTGTGAACGAAACAGTGTAATAGAGCGTTTTTAGATACAAGTGCGAATGTTCGGTTAGGTTAAGATATGAACCGTCGTAAAACCGCATTAAACAATGTCACTTAGTGAGATGCAGTGTTTTTCACCATTACAAGTCGGGAACTGCGATATCTAATGTGAAAGCGCTTGCAACCGTCGTTAGGTTAGGTTAGGTTAGGTTAGGTTAGGTTAGGTTTGGTTAGGTTAGGTTAGGTTAGGTTAGGTTAGATTAGGTTAGGTTGGGTTGAGTTGGGTTAGGTTAGGTAAGGTTAGGTTACGTTGGGTTAGGTTAGGTTAGGTTACGTTACGTTAGGTTAGGTTAGGT
This sequence comes from Rhipicephalus microplus, assembly GCF_043290135.1. NCBI lineage: Eukaryota > Metazoa > Arthropoda > Arachnida > Ixodida > Ixodidae > Rhipicephalus > Rhipicephalus microplus. Next base: position 498,871 of record NW_027464587.1, read on the forward strand.
TACGTTAGGTTAGGTTAGGTTAGGTTACGTTAGGTTAGGTTAGGTTAGGTAAGGATAATTTGGTTAGGTTAGGTAAGGTTAGGTTAGGGTTGGTTTGGTTGGGTTGGGTTGGGTTAGGTTAGGTTAGGTTAGGTTGGGTTAGGTTAGTTTAGGTTAGGTTAGGTTAGGTTGGGTTGGGTTGGGTTAGGTTAGGTAAGGTTAGGTTAAGTTAGGTTAGGTTACGTTAGGTTAAGGTATGAATCGTCGTAGAACCGCATTAAACAATGTCACTTAGTGAGATGCAGTGTTTTTCACCTTTACAAGTTGGGAACTGCGATATCTAATGTGAAAGCGCTTGAAACCGTCGTAATGTTGTAGAAAGCAATGTAAAGTAGCGAGTAAAACGTTTTCTAACGATAGAAGTCCGAAGGTTATGTTAGGTTGAGTTATGTTAGTTTAAGCTAGGTAGCATCGTGAAACCACCAAAAACGACGTCATCTAACGAGATAGTGTTGTTTTATTGCGAGTACGAAACTGCGATAGGTGAAATGTTGTGAAAGCACACAAAACGTCATGAACAAGCCAAATACTGCGTGTTCTACCGTTACAAGTGCGAAACTGCTATATTGTGATATTCTCGTTAAAGCGCATGCAAGCATCGTGAAACCTTAAAGTACAATGTCATTTAGCGAGATACAGCGTTCTGTACTGCAATAAGTTAGTGAAAAACTGTGAGGTTATGCAAATATCGTAATTGTGAACGAAACAGTGTAATAGAGCGTTTTTAGATACAAGTGCGAATGTTCGGTTAGGTTAAGATATGAACCGTCGTAAAACCGCATTAAACAATGTAACTTAGTGAGATGCAGTGTTTTTCACCATTACAAGTCGGGAACTGCGATATCTAATGTGAAAGCGCTTGCAACCGTCGTTAGGTTAGGTTAGGTTAGGTTAGGTTAGGTTAGGTTTGGTTAGGTTAGGTTAGGTTAGGTTAGATTAGGTTAGGTTGGGTGGAGTTGGGTTAGGTTAGGTTAGGTTAGGTTACGTTGGGTTAGGTTAGGTTAGGTTAGGTTACGTTAGGTTAGGTTAGGTTACGTTAGGTTAGGTTAGGTTAGGTTAGGTAAGGATAATTTGGTTAGGTTAGGTAAGGATAATTTGGTTAGGTTAGGTAAGGTTAGGTAAGGTTAGGTTACGTTAGAATAGGTTAGGTTAGGTTAGGTTACGTTAGGTTAGGTTAGGTTAGGTTAGGTTTGGTTAGGTTAGGTTGGGTTGGGTTGGGCTAGGTTGGGTTAGGTTAGGTTAGGTTAGGTTGGGTTACGTTAGTTTAGGTTACGTTAGGTTAGGTTAGGTTGGGTTAGGTTGGGTTAGGTTGGGTTAAGTAAGGTTAGGTCAGGTTGGGTTAGGTTAGGTTAGGTTAGGTTAGGTTTAGATATGAACCGCGCTAAAACCGCATTAAACAATGTCACTTAGTTAGATGTAGTGTTTTTCAACATTACAAGTCGGGAACTACGATATCAAATAGGAAAGCGCATGAAACCGTCGTAATCTTGTAGAAAACATTGTAAAGTTGCGAGTAAAACGTTTTCTAACGATAGAAGTGCGAAGGTTAGGTTAGGTTAGGTTAGTTTAAGCTAGGTAGCGTCATGAGACCACCAAAAAGGACGTCATCTAACGAGATAGTGTTGTTTTATTGCATGTACGAAATTGCAATAGGTGAAATGTTGTGAAAGCACACAAAACGGCATGAACAAGCCAGATACTGCGTGTTGTACCGTTACAAGTGCGAAACTGCTATAATGTGATATTCTCGTTAAAGCGCAGGCAAGCATCGTGAAGCCTTAAAGAATGATGTCATTTAGCGAGAGACAGCGTTCTGTACTGTAATAAGTTGGTGAAAAACTGTGAGGTCATGCAAATATCATAATTGTGAACGAAACAGTGTAATAGAGCGTTTTGAGATACAAGCGCGAACGTTAGGTTAGGTTAAGATATGAACCGTTGTAAAACCGCATGAAACAATGTCACTAAGTGAGATGCAGTGTTTTTCACCATTACAAGTCGGGAACTGCGATATCTATTGTGAAAGCGCATGAAACTGTCGTAATGTTGTAGTGAGCATTGTAAAGTAGCGAGTAAAACGTTTTCTAACGATAGAAGTGCGAAGGTTATATTAGGTTGAGTTATGTTAGTTTAAGCTATGTAGCGTCGTGAGACCACCAAAAAGGACGTCATCTAACGAGATAGTGTTGTTTTATTGCATGTACGAAACTGCAATAGGTGAAATGTTGTGAAAGTACACAAAACGGCATGAACAAGCCAGATACTGCGTGTTGTACCGTTACAAGTGCGAAACTGCTCTAATGTGATATTCTCGTTAAAGCGCATGCAAACATCGTGAAACCTTAAAGAACGATGTCATTTAGCGAGATACAGCGTTCTGTACTGCAATAAGTTGGTGAAAAACTGTGAGGTCATGCAAATATCGTAATTGTGAACGAAACAGTGTAATTGAGCGTAATTAGATACAAGTGTGAATGTTAGGTTAGGTTGAGATATCAACCGTCGTAAAACCGCATTAAACAATGTCACTTAGTGAGATGTAGTGTTTTTCAACATTACAAGTCGGGAACTACGATATCTAATAGGAAAGCGCATGAAACCGTCGTAATCTTGTAGAAAACATTGTAAAGCTGCGAGTAAAACGTTTTCTAACGACAGAAGTGCGAAGGTTAGGTTAGGTTAGGTTAGTTTAAGCTAGGTAACGTCGTGAAACTACCAAAAACGACGTCATCTAACGAGATAGTGTTGTTTTATTGCGAGTACGAAACTGCGATAGGTGAAATATTGTGAAAGCACACAAAATGGCATGAACTAGCCAGATACTGCGTCTTGTGCCGTTACAAGTGCGAAACTGCTTTATTGTGATATTCTCGTTAAAGCGCATGCAAGTATCGTGAAACCCTAAAGAACGATGTCATTTAGCGAGATACAGCGTTCTGTATTGTAATAAGTTGGTGAGAAACTGTGAGGTCAAGCAAATATCGTAATTGTGAACGAAACAGTGTAATAGAGCGTTTTTAGATACAAGTGCGAATGTTCGGTTAGGTTAAGATATGAACCGTCCTAAAACCGCATTAAACAATGTCACTTATGGAGATGCAGTGTTTTTCACCATTACAAGTCGGGAACTGCGATATCTAATGTGAAAGCGCTTGCAAACGTCGTTAGGTTAGGTTAGGTTAGGTTAGGTTAGGTTACGTTAGGTTAGGTTAGGTTAGGTTTGGTTAGGTTAGGTTAGGTTAGGTTAGGTTAGGTTATGTTAGGTAAGGTTTGGTTAGGTTAGGTTAGGTTAGGTTGGGTTAGGTTGGGTTAAGTAAGGTTAGGTCAGGTTGGGTTAGGTTAGGTTAGGTTAGGTTAGGTTAAGATATGAACCGCGCTAAAACCGCATTAAACAATGTCACTTAGTTAGATGTAGTGTTTTTCAACATTACAAGTCGGGAACTACGATATCAAATAGGAAAGCGCATGAAACCGTCGTAATCTTGTAGAAAACAATGTAAAGTTGCGAGTAAAACGTTTTCTAACGATAGAAGTGCGAAGGTTAGGTTAGGTTAGGTTAGTTTAAGCTAGGTAGCGTCATGAGACCACCAAAAAGGACGTCATCTAACGAGATAGTCTTGTTTTATTTTAGATAGTGTTTTGTGTGAAAGCACACAAAACGGCATGAACAAGCCAGATACTGCGTGTTGTACCGTTACAAGTGCGAAACTGCTATAATGTGATATTCTCGTTAAAGCGCATGCAAGCATCGTGAAACCTTAAAGAACGAAGTCATTTAGCGAGATACAGCGTTCTGTACTGCAATAAGTTGGTGAAAAACTGTGAGGTTATGCAAATATTGTAATTGTGAACGAAACAGTGTAATAGAGCGTTTTTCAATACAAGCGCGAATGTTAGGTAAGGTTAAGATATGAACCGTCGTAAAACCGCATTGAACAATGTCACTTTGTGAGATGCAGGTTTTTTCACCATTACAAGTCGGGAACTGCGATATCTAATGTGAAAGTGCATGAAACCGTCGTAATGTTGTAGAGAGCATTGTAAAGTAGCGAGTAAAACGTTTTCTAACGATAGAAGTGCGAAGGTTATGTTAGGTTGAATTATGTTAGTTTAAGCTAGGTAGCGTCGTGAAACCACCAAAAAAGACATCATCTAACGAGATATATTTGTTTTATTTCATGTACGAAACTGCAATAGGTGAAATGTTGTGAAAGCACACAAAACGGCATGAACAAGCCAAATACTGCGTGTTCTACCGTTACAAGTGCGAAACTGCTATATTGTGATATTCTCGTTAAAGCGCATGCAAGCATCGTGAAACCTTAAATAACAATGTCATTTAGCGAGATACAGCGTTCTGTACTGCAATAAGTTAGTGAAAAACTGTGAGGTTATGCAAATATCGTAATTGTGAACGAAACAGTGTAATAGAGCGTTTTTAGATACAAGTGCGAATGTTCGGTTAGGTTAAGATATGAACCGTCGTAAAACCGCATTAAACAATGTCACTTAGTGAGATGCAGTGTTTTTCACCATTACAAGTCGGGAACTGCGATATCTAATGTGAAAGCGCTTGCAACCGTCGTTAGGTTAGGTTAGGTTAGGTTAGGTTAGGTTAGGTTAGATTAGGTTAGGTTGGGTTGAGTTGGGTTAGGTTAGGTTAGGTTAGGTTACGTTGGGTTAGGTTAGGTTAGGTTAGGTTACGTTAGGTAAGGTTAGGTTACGTTAGGTTAGGTTAGTTTAGGTAAGGATAATTTGGTTAGGTTAGGTAAGGATAATTTGGTTAGGTTAGGTAAGGTTAGGTTAGGTTAGGTTAGGTTGGGGTGGGTGTTGTTGGGTTGGGTTGGGTTGGGTTAGGTTTGGTTAGGTTAGGTTAGGTTACGTTAGATTAGGTTAGGTTAGGTTACGTTAGGTTATGTTAGGTTAGGTTAGGTTACGTTAGGTTAGGTTAGATCAGGTAAGGTTAGGTTACGTTAGAATAGGTTAGGTTAGGTTAGGTTACGTTAGGTTAGGTTTGGTTAGGTTAGGTTAGGTTAGCTTAGGTTAGGTTAGGTTAGGTTGGGTTGGGTTGGGTTAGGTTAGGTTGGGTTAGGTTAGGTTAGGTTAGGTTAGGTTGGGTTAGGTTAGTTTAGGTTAGGTTAGGTTAGGTTAGGTTGGGTTGGGTTGGGTTAGGTTAGTTTAGGTTAGGTTAGGTAAGGTTAGATTAGGTTAGGTTAGGTTACGTTAGGTTAAGGTATGAACCGTCGTAAAACCGCATTCAACAATGTCACTTAGTGAGATGCAGTGTTTTTCACCTTTACAAGTTGGGAACGGCGATATCTAATGTGAAAGCGCTTGAAACCGTCGTAATGTTGTAGAAAGCAATGTAAAGTAGCGAGTAAAACGTTTTCTAACGATAGAAGTCCGAAGGTTATGTTAGGTTGAGTTATGTTAGTTTAAGCTAGGTAGCGTCGTGAAACCACCAAAAACGACGTCATCTAACGAGATAGTGTTGTTTTATTGCGAGTACGAAACTGCGATAGGTGAAATGTTGTGAAAGCACACAAAACGTCATGAACAAGCCAAATACTGCGTGCTGTACCGTTACAAGTGCGAAACTGCTATGTTGTGATATTCTCGTTAAAGCGCATGCAAGCATCGTGAAACCTTAAAGAATGATGTTATTTAGCGAGAGACAGCGTTCTGTACTGTAATAAGTTGGTGAAAAACTGTGAGGTCATGCAAATATCGTAATTGTGAACGAAACAGTGCAATAGAGCGTTTTGAGATACAAGCGCGAATGTTAGGTTAGGTTAAGATATGAACCGTCGTAAAACCGCATTGAACAATGTCACTTTGTGAGATGCAGGTTTTTTCAACATTACAAGTCGGGAACTGCGATATCTATTGTGAAAGTGCATGAAACCGTCGTTAGGTTAGGTTAGGTTAGGTTAGGTTTGGTTAGGTTAGGTTAGGTTAGGTTAGATTAGGTTAGGTTGGGTTGAGTTGGGTTAGGTTAGGTTAGGTTAGGTTACGTTGGGTTAGGTTAGGTTAGGTTAGGTTACGTTAGGTTAGGTTAGGTTAGGTAAGGATAATTTGGTTAGGTTAGGTAAGGATAATTTGGTTAGGTTAGGTAAGGTTAGGTTAGGTTAGGTTAGGTTGGGGTGGGTGTTGTTGGGTTGGGTTGGGTTGGGTTAGGTTAGGTTAGGTTATGTTAGGTTAGGTTAGGTTAGGCTAGGTTACGTTAAGTTATGTTAGGTTAGGTTAGGTTACGTTAGGTTAGGTTAGAACAGGTAAGCTTAGGTTACGTTAGAATAGGTTAGGTTAGGTTAGGTTACGTTAGGTTAGGTTAGGTTAGGTTAGGTTTGCTTAGGTTAGGTTAGGTTAGCTTAGGTTAGGTTAGGTTGGGTTGGGTTGGGTTAGGTTGGGTTAGGTTAGGTTAGGTTGGGTTAGGTTAGTTTAGGTTAGGTTAGGTTAGGTTAGGTTGGGTTGGGTTGGGTTAGGTTAGGTTAGGTTAGGTTAGGTAAGGTTAGGTTAGGTTAGGTTAGGTTACGTTAGGTTAAGGTATGAACCGTCGTAAATCCGCGTTAAACAATGTCACTTAGTGAGATGCAGTGTTTTTCACCTTTACAAGTTGGGAACTGCGATATCTAATGTGAAAGCGCTTGAAACCGTCGTAATGTTGTAGAAAGCAATGTAAAGTAGCGAGTAAAACGTTTTCTAATGATAGAAGTCCGAAGGTTATGTTAGGTTGAGTTATGTTAGTTTAAGCTAGGTAGCGTCGTGAAACCACCAAAAACGACGTCATCTAACGAGATAGTGTTGTTTTATTGCGAGTACAAAACTGCGATAGGTGAAATGTTGTGAAAGCACACAAAACGTCATGAACAAGCCAAATACGGCGTGTTGTACCGTTACAAGTGCGAAACTGCTATGTTGTGATATTCTCGTTAAAGCGCATGCAAGCATCGTGAAACCTTAAAGAATGATGTCATTTAGCGAGAGACAGCGTTCTGTACTGTAATAAGTTGGTGAAAAACTGTGAGGTCATGCAAATATCGTAATTGTGAACGAAACAGTGTAATAGAGCGTTTTGAGATACAAGCGCGAATGTTAGGTTAGGTCAAGATATGAACCGTCGTAAAACCGCATTGAACAATGTCACTTTGTGAGATGCAGGTTTTTTCACCATTACAAGTCGGGAACTGCGATATCTAATGTGAAAGTGCATGAAACCGTCGTAATGTTGTAGAGAGCATTGTAAAGTAGCGAGTAAAACGTTTTCTAACGATAGAAGTGCGAAGGTTATGTTAGGTTGAATTATGTTAGTTTAAGCTAGGTAGCGTCATGAGACCACCAAAAAGGACGTCATCTAACGAGATAGTGTTGTTTTATTGCATGTACGAAATTGCAATAGGTGAAATGTTGTGAAAGCACACAAAACGGCATGAACAAGCCAGATACTGCGTGTTGTACCGTTACAAGTGCGAAACTGCTCTAATGTGATATTCTCGTTAAAGCGCATGCAAGCATCGTGAAACCTTAAAGAATGATGTCATTTAGCGAGAGACAGCGTTCTGTACTGTAATAAGTTGGTGAAAAACTGTGAGGTCATGCAAATATCGTAATTGTGAACGAAACAGTGTAATAGAGCGTTTTGAGATACAAGCGCGAATGTTAGGTTAGGTTAAGATATGAACCGTCGTAAAACCGCATTGAACAATGTCACTTTGTGAGATGCAGGTTTTTTCACCATTACAAGTCGGGAACTGCGATATCTATTGTGAAAGTGCATGAAACCGTCGTAATGTTGTAGAGAGCATTGTAAAGTAGCGAGTAAAACGTTTTCTAACGATAGAAGTGCGAAGGTTATGTTAGGTTGAATTATGTTAGTTTAAGCTAGGTAGCGTCGTGAAACCACCAAAAAAGACATCATCTAACGAGATATAATTGTTTTATTTCATGTACGAAACTGCAATAGGTGAAATGTTGTGAAAGCACACAAAACGGCATGAACAAGCCAAATACTGCGTGTTCTACCGTTACAAGTGCGAAACTGCTATATTGTGATATTCTCGTTAAAGCGCATGCAAGCATCGTGAAACCGTAAAGAACAATGTCATTTAGCGAGATACAGCGTTCTGTACTGCAATGAGTTAGTGAAAAACTGTGAGGTTATGCAAATATCGTAATTGTGAACGAAACAGTGTAATAGAGCGTTTTTAGATACAAGTGCGAATGTTCGGTTATGTTAAGATATGAACCGTCGTAAAACCGCATTAAACAATGTCACTTAGTGAGATGCAGTGTTTTTCACCATTACAAGTCGGGAACTGCGATATCTAATGTGAAAGCGCTTGCAACCGTCGTTAGGTTAGGTTAGGTTAGGTTAGGTTTGGTTAGGTTAGGTTAGGTTAGGTTAGATTAGGTTAGGTTGGGTTGAGTTGGGTTAGGTTAGGTTAGGTTAGGTTACGTTGGGTTAGGTTAGGTTAGGTTAGGTTACGTTAGGTTAGGTTAGGTTAGGTAAGGATAATTTGGTTAGGTTAGGTAAGGATAATTTGGTTAGGTTAGGTAAGGTTAGGTTAGGTTAGGTTAGGTTGGGGTGGGTGTTGTTGGGTTGGGTTGGGTTAGGTTAGGTTAGGTTATGTTAGGTTAGGTTAGGTTAGGTTAGGTTACGTTAAGTTATGTTAGGTTAGGTTAGGTTACGTTAGGTTAGGTTAGAACAGGTAAGGTTAGGTTACGTTAGAATAGGTTAGGTTAGGTTAGGTTACGTTAGGTTAGGCTAGGTTAGGTTAGGTTTGGTTAGGTTAGGTTAGGTTAGCTTAGGTTAGGTTAGGTTGGGTTGGGTTGGGTTAGGTTGGGTTAGGTTAGGTTAGGTTAGGTTGGGTTAGGTTAGTTTAGGTTAGGTTAGGTTAGGTTGGGTTGGGTTGGGTTAGGTTAGGTTAGGTTAGGTTAGGTAAGGTTAGGTTAGGTTAGGTTACGTTAGGTTAAGGTATGAACCGTCGTAAATCCGCGTTAAACAATGTCACTTAGTGAGATGCAGTGTTTTTCACCTTTACAAGTTGGGAACTGCGATATCTAATGTGAAAGCGCTTGAAACCGTCGTAATGTTGTAGAAAGCAATGTAAAGTAGCGAGTAAAACGTTTTCTAACGATAGAAGTCCGAAGGTTATGTTAGGTTGAGTTATGTTAGTTTAAGCTAGGTAGCGTCGTGAAACCACCAAAAACGACGTCATCTAACGAGATAGTGTTGTTTTATTGCGAGTACAAAATTGCGATAGGTGAAATGTTATGAAAGCACACAAAACGTTATGAACAAGCCAAATACGGCGTGTTGTACCGTTACAAGTGCGAAACTGCTATGTTGTGATATTCTCGTTAAAGCGCATGCAAGCATCCTGAAACCTTAAAGAATGATGTCATTTAGCGAGAGACAGCGTTCTGTACTGTAATAAGTTGGTGAAAAACTGTGAGGTCATGCAATTATCGTAATTGTGAACGAAACAGTGTAATAGAGCGTTTTGAGATACAAGCGCGAATGTTAGGTTAGGTCAAGATATGAACCGTCGTAAAACCGCATTGAACAATGTCACTTTGTGAGATACAGGTTTTTTCACCATTACAAGTCGGGAACTGCGATATCTAATGTGAAAGTGCATGAAACCGTCGTAATGTTGTAGAGAGCATTGTAAAGTAGCGAGTAAAACGTTTTCTAACGATAGAAGTGCGAAGGTTATGTTAGGTTGAATTATGTTAGTTTAAGCTAGGTAGCGTCATGAGACCACCAAAAAAACGTCATCTAACGAGATAGTGTTGTTTTATTGCATGTACAAAATTGCAATAGGTGAAATGTTGTGAAAGCACACAAAACGGCATGAACAAGCCAGATACTGCGTGTTGTACCGTTACAAGTGCGAAACTGCTCTAATGTGATATTCTCGTTAAAGCGCATGCAACCATCGTGAAACCTTAAAGAACGATGTCATTTAGCGAGATACAGCGTTCTGTACTGCAATAAGTTGGTGAAAAACTGTGAGATCATGCAAATATCGTAATTGTGAACGAAACAGTGTAATAGAGCGTAATTAGATACAAGTGCGAATGTTAGGTTAGGTTAAGATATGAACCGTCGTAAAACCGCATCAAACAATGTCACTTAGTGAGATGCAGTGTTTTTCACCATTACAAGTCGGGAACTGCGATATCTAATGTGAAAGCGCTTGCAACCGTCGTTAGGTTAGGTTAGGTTAGGTTAGGTTAGGTTAGGTTAGGTTTGGTTAGGTTAGGTTAGGTTAGGTTAGATTAGGTTAGGTTGGGTTGAGTTGGGTTAGGTTAGGTTAGGTTAGGTTACGTTGGGTTAGGTTAGGTTCGGTTAGGTTACGTTAGGTTAGGTTAGGTTACGTTAGGTTAGGTTAGGTTAGGTTAGGTTAGGTAAGGATAATTTGGTTAGGTTAGGTAAGGATAATTTGGTTAGGTTAGGTAAGGTTAGGTTAGGTTAGGTTAGGTTGGGGTGGGTGTTGTTGGGTTGGGTTGGGTTAGGTTTGGTTAGGTTAGGTTAGGTTACGTTAGGTTAGGTTAGGTTAGGTTAGGTTACGTTAGGTTATGTTAGGTTAGGTTAGGTTACGTTAGGTTAGGTTAGATCAGGTAAGGTTAGGTTACGTTAGAATAGGTTAGGTTAGGTTAGGTTACGTTAGGTTAGGTTAGGTTAGGTTAGGTTTGGTTAGGGTAGGTTAGGTTAGCTTAGGTTAGGTTAGGTTAGGTTGGGTTGGGTTGGGTTAGGTTGGGTTAGGTTAGGTTAGGTTAGGTTAGGTTGGGTTAGGTTAGTTTAGGTTAGGTTAGGTTAGGTTAGGTTGGGTTGGCTTTGGTTAGGTTAGGTTAGGTTAGGTTAGGTTAGGTAAGGTTAGGTTAGGTTATGTTAGGTTAGGTTAGGTTACGTTAGGTTAAGGTATGAACCGTCGTAAATCCGCGTTAAACAATGTCACTTAGTGAGATGCAGTGTTTTTCACCTTTACAAGTTGGGAACTGCGATATCTAATGTGAAAGCGCTTGAAACCGTCGTAATGTTGTAGAAAGCAATGTAAAGTAGCGAGTAAAACGTTTTCTAACGATAGAAGTCCGAAGGTTATGTTAGGTTGAGTTATGTTAGTTTAAGCTAGGTAGCGTCGTGAAACCACCAAAAACGACGTCATCTAACGAGATAGTGTTGTTTTATTGCGAGTACGAAACTGCGATAGGTGAAATGTTGTGAAAGCACACAAAACGTCATGAACAAGCCAAATACGGCGTGTTGTACCGTTACAAGTGCGAAACTGCTATGTTGTGATATTCTCGTTAAAGCGCATGCAAGCATCGTGAAACCTTAAAGAATGATGTCATTTAGCGAGAGACAGCGTTCTGTACTGTAATAAGTTGGTGAAAAACTGTGAGGTCATGCAAATATCGTAATTGTGAACGAAACAGTGTAATAGAGCGTTTTGAGATACAAGCGCGAATGATAGGTTAGGTCAAGATATGAACCGTCGTAAAACCGCATTGAACAATGTCACTTTGTGAGATGCAGGTTTTTTCACCATTACAAGTCGGAAACTGCGATATCTAATCTGAAAGTGCATGAAACCGTCGTAATGTTGTAGAGAGCATTGTAAAGTAGCGAGTAAAACGTTTTCTAACGATAGAAGTGCGAAGGTTATGTTAGGTTGAATTATGTTAGTTTAAGCTAGGTAGCGTCGTGAGACCACCAAAAAGGACGTCATCTAACGAGATAGTGTTGTTTTATTGCATGTACGAAATTGCAATAGGTGAAATGTGAAAGCACACAAAACGGCATGAACAAGCCAGATACTGCGTGTTGTACCGTTACAAGTGCGAAACTGCTCTAATGTGATATTCTCGTTAAAGCGCATGCAAACATCGTGAAACCTTAAAGAACGATGTCATTTAGCGAGATACAGCGTTCTGTACTGCAATAAATTGGTGAAAAACTGTGAGATCTAGCAAATATCGTAATTGTGAACGAAACAGTGTAATTGAGCGTAATTAGATACAAGTGCGAATGTTAGGTTAGGTTGAGATATCAACCGTCGTAAAACCGCATTAAACAATGTCACTTAGTGAGATTTAGTGTTTTTCAACATTACAAGTCGGGAACTACGATATCTAATAGGAAAGCGCATGAAACCGTCGTAATCTTGTAGAAAACATTGTAAAGCTGCGAGTAAAACGTTTTCTAACGACAGAAGTGCGAAGGTTAGGTTAGGTTAGGTTAGTTTAAGCTAGGTAACGTCGTGAAACTACCAAAAACGACGTCATCTAACGAGATAGTGTTGTTTTATTGCGAGTATTAAACTGCGATAGGTGAAATGTTGTGAAAGCACACAAAACGGCATGAAAAAGCCAAATACTGCGTGTTCTACCGTTACAAGTGCGAAACTGCTATGTTGTGACATTCTCGTTAAAGCGCATGCAAGCATCGTGAAACCTTAAAGAACAATGTCATTTAGCGAGATACAGCGTTCTGTACTGCAATAAGTTGGTGAAAAACTGTGAGGTCATGCAAATATCGTAATTGTGAACGAAACAGTGTAATAGAGCGTTTTTAGATTCAAGTGCGAATGTTAGGTTAGGTTAAGATATGAACCGTCGTAAAACCGCATTAAACAATGTCACTTAGTGAGATGCAGTGTTTTTCACCATTACAAGTCAGGAACTGCGATATCTAATGTGAAAGCGCTTGCAACCGTCGTTAGGTTAGGTTAGGTTAGGTTAGGTTAGGTTTGGTTAGGTTAGGTTAGGTTAGGTTAGGTTAGATTAGGTTAGGTTGGGTTGAGTTGGGTTAGGTTGGGTTAGGGTAGGTTAGGTTAGGTTACGTTAGGTTAGGTTAGGTAAGGATAATTTGGTTAGGTTAGGTAAGGTTAGGTTAGGTTAGGTTAGGTGGGTTGGGTGTTGTTGGGTTGGGTTGGGTTAGGTTTGGTTAGGTTAGGTTGGGTTGGGTTGGGTTAGGTTAGGTTAGGTTAGGTTAGGTAAGGTTAGGTTAGGTTAGGTTAGGTTAGGTTACGTTAGGTTAAGGTATGAACCATCGTAAAACAGCATTAAACAATGTCACTTAGTGAGATGCAGTGTTTTTCACCTTTACAAGTTGGGAACTGCGATATCTAATGTGAAAGCGCTTGAAACCGTCGTAATGTTGTAGAAAGCAATGTAAAGTAGCGAGTAAAACGTTTTCTAACGATAGAAGTGCGAAGGTTATGTTAGGTTGAGTTATGTTAGTTTAAGCTAGGTAACGTCGTGAAACCACCAAAAACGACGTCATCTAACGAGATAGTGTTGTTTTATTGCGAGTACGAAACTGCGATAGGTGAAATGTTGTGAAAGCACACAAAACGGCATGAACAAGCCAAATACTGCGTGTTGTACCGTTACAAGTGCGAAACTGCTATGTTGTGATATTCTCGTTAAAGCGCATGCAAGCATCGTGAAACCTTAAAGAATTATGTCATTTAGCGAGAGACAGCGTTCTGTACTGTAATAAGTTGGTGAAAAACTGTGAGGTCATGCAAATATCGTAATTGTGAACGAAACAGTGTAATAGAGCGTTTTGAGATACAAGCGCGAATGTTGGGTTAGGTTAAGATATGAACCGTCGTAAAACCGCATTAAACAATGTCACTTTGTGAGATGCAGTGTTTTTTACCATTACAAGTCGGGAACATCGATATCTGATGTGAAAGCGCATGAAACCGTCGAAATGTTGTAGAGAGCATTGTAAAGTAGCGAGTAAACTGTTTTCTAACGATAGAAGTGCGAAGGTTATATTAGGTTGAGTTATGTTAGTTTAAGCTAGGTAGCGTCGTGAGACCACCAAAAAGGACGTTATCTAACGAGATAGTGTTGTTTTATTGCATGTACGAAATTGCAATAGGTGAAATGTTGTGAAAGCACACAAAATGGCATGAACAAGCCAGATACTGCGTGTTGTACCGTTACAAGTGCGAAACTGCTATAATGTGATATTCTCGTTAAAGCGCATGCAAGCATCGTGAAACCTTAAAGAACGAAGTCATTTAGCGAGATACAGCGTTCTGTACTGCAATAAGTTGGTGAAAAACTGTGAGGTCATGCAAATATCGTAATTGTGAACGAAACAGTGTAATTGAGCGTAATTAGATACAAGTGCGAATGTTAGGTTAGGTTGAGATATCAACCGTCGTAAAACCGCATTAAAAAATGTCACTTAGTGAGATGTAGTGTTTTCAACATTACAAGTCGGGAACTACGATATCTAATAGGAAAGCGCTTGCAACCGTCGTTAGGCTAGGTTAGGTTAGGTTAGGTTAGGTTAGGTTTGGTTAGGTTAGGTTAGGTTAGGTTAGATTAGGTTAGGTTGGGTTGAGTTGGGTTAGGTTAGGTTAGGTTAGGTTACGTTGGGTTAGGTTAGGTTAGGTTAGGTTACGTTAGGTTAGGTTACGTTAGGTTAGGTTAGGTTAGGTAAGGATAATTTGGTTAGGTTAGGTAAGGTTAGGTTAGGTTAGGTTAGGTTGGGGTGGGTGTTGGGTTGGGTTGGGTTGGGTTAGGTTTGGTTAGGTTAGGTTAGGTTACGTTAGGTTAGGTTAGGTTAGGTTACGTTAGGTTATGTTAGGTTAGGTTAGGTTACGTTAGGTTAGGTTAGATCAGGTAAGGTTAGGTTACGTTAGAATAGGTTAGGTTAGGTAAGGTTACGTTAGGTTAGGTTTGGTTAGGTTAGGTTAGGTTAGCTTAGGTTAGGTTAGGTTAGGTTGGGTTGGGTTGGGTTAGGTTGGGTTAGGTTAGGTTAGGTTAGGTTAGGTTGGGTTATGTTAGTTTAGGTTAGGTTAGGTTAGGTTAGGTTGGGTTGGGTTTGGTTAGGTTAGGTTAGGTTAGGTTAGGTAAGGTTAGGTTAGGTTAGGTTAGGTTACGTTAGGTTAAGGTATGAACCGTCGTAAATTCGCGTTAAACAATGTCACTTATTGAGATGCAGTGTTTTTCACCTTTACAAGTTGGGAACTGCGATATCTAATGTGAAAGCGCTTGAAACCGTCGTAATGTTGTAGAAAGCAATGTAAAGTAGCGAGTAAAACGTTTTCTAACGATAGAAGTCCGAAGGTTTTGTTAGGTTGAGTTATGTTAGTTTAAGCTAGGTAGCGTCGTGAAACCACCAAAAACGACGTCACCTAACGAGATAGTGTTGTTTTATTGCGAGTACGAAACTGCGATAGGTGAAATGTTGTGAAAGCACACAAAACGTCATGAACAAGCCAAATACGGCGTGTTGTACCGTTACAAGTGCGAAACTGCTCTAATGTGATATTCTCGTTAAAGCGCATGCAAACATCGTGAAACCTTAAAGAACGATGTCATTTAGCGAGATACAGCGTTCTGTACTGCAATAAGTTGGTGAAAAACTGTGAGATCATGCAAATATCGTAATTGTGAACGAAACAGTGTAATTGAGCGTAATTAGATACAAGTGCGAATGTTAGGTTAGGTTGAGATATCAACCGTCGTAAAACCGCATTAAACAATGTCACTTAGTGAGATGTAGTGTTTTTCAACATTACAAGTCGGGAACTACGATATCTAATAGGAAAGCGCATGAAACCGTCGTAATCTTGTAGAAAACATTGTAAAGCTGCGAGTAAAACGTTTTCTAACGACAGAAGTGCGAAGGTTAGGTTAGGTTAGGTTAGTTTAAGCTAGGTAACGTCGTGAAACTACCAAAAACGACGTCATCTAACGAGATAGTGTTGTTTTATTGCGAGTATTAAACTGCGATAGGTGAAATGTGAAAGCACACAAAACGGCATGAACAAGCCAAATACTGCGTGTTCTACCGTTACAAGTGCGAAACTGCTATGTTGTGATATTCTCGTTAAAGCGCATGCAAGCATCGTGAAACCTTAAAGAACAATGTCATTTAGCGAGATATAGCGTTCTGTACTGCAATAAGTTGGTGAAAAACTGAGGTTATGCAAATATCGTAATTGTGAACGAAACAGTGTAATAGAGCGTTTTTCATTGCAAGTGCGAATCTTAAGTTAGGTTAAGATATGAACCGTCGTAAAACCGCATTAAACAATGTCACTTAGTGAGATGCAGTGTTTTTCACCATTACAAGTCGGGAACTGCGATATCTAATGTGAAAGCGCTTGCAACCGTCGTTAGGTTAGGTTAGGTTAGGTTTGGTTAGGTTAGGTTAGGTTAGGTTAGGTTAGATTAGGTTAGGTTGGGTTGAGTTGGGTTAGGTTGGGTTAGGGTAGGTTAGGTTAGGTTACGTTAGGTTAGGTTAGGTTAGGTTAGGTTAGGTTACGTTAGGTTAGGTTAGGTTAGGTAAGGATAATTTGGTTAGGTTAGGTAAGGTTAGGTTAGGTTAGGTTAGGTGGGTTGGGTGTTGCTGGGTTTGGTTGGGTTAGGTTTGGTTAGGTTAGGTTGGGTTGGGTTGGGTTAGGTTAGGTTAGGTTAGGTTAGGTTAGGTTACGTTAGGTTAAGGTATGAACCGTCGTAAAACCGCTGATTGATTGATATGTGGGGTTTAACGTCCCAAAACCACTATATGATTATGAGAGACGCCGTAGTGGAGGGCTCCGGAAATTTAGACCACCTGGGGTTCTTTAACGTGCACCCAAATCTGAGCACACGGGCCTACAACATTTCCGCCTCCATCGGAAATGCAGCCGCCGCAGCCGGGATTCGAACCCGCGCCCTGCGGGTCAGCAGCCGAGTACCTTAGCCACTAGACCACCGCGGCGGGGCGTCGTAAAACCGCATTAAACAATGTCACTTAGTGAGATGCAGTGTTTTTCACCTTTACAAGTTGGGAACTGCGATATCTAATGTGAAAGCGCTTGAAACCGTCGTAATGTTGTAGAAAGCAATGTAAAGTAGCGAGTAAAACGTTTTCTAACGATAGAAGTGCGAAGGTTATGTTAGGTTGAGTTATGTTAGTTTAAGCTAGGTAACGTCGTGAAAACACCAAAAACGACGTCATCTAACGAGATAGTGCTGTTTTATTGCGAGTACGAAACTGCGATAGGTGAAATGTTGTGAAAGCACACAAAACGGCATGAACAAGCCAAATACTGCGTGTTGTACCGTTACAAGTGCGAAACTGCTATGTTGTGATATTCTCGTTAAAGCGCATGCAAGCATCGTGAAACCTTAAAGAATTATGTCATTTAGCGAGAGACAGCGTTCTGTACTGTAATAAGTTGGTGAAAAACTGTGAGGTCATGCAAATATCGTAATTGTGAACGAAACAGTGTAATAGAGCGTTTTGAGATACAAGCGCGAACGTTAGGTTAGGTTAAGATATGAACCGTCGTAAAACCGCATGAAACAATGTCACTAAGTGAGATGCAGTGTTTTGCACCATTACAAGTCGGGAACTGCGATATCTATTGTGAAAGCGCATGAAACTGTCGTAATGTTGTAGAGAGCATTGTAAAGTAGCGAGTAAAACGTTTCCTAACGATAGAAGTGCGAAGGTTATATTAGGTTGAGTTATGTTAGTTTAAGCTATGTAGCGTCGTGAGACCACCAAAAAGGACGTCATCTAACGAGATAGTGTTGTTTTATTGCATGTACGAAACTGCAATAGGTGAAATGTTGTGAAAGTACACAAAACGGCATGAACAAGCCAGATACTGCGTGTTGTACCGTTACAAGTGCGAAACTGCTATAATGTGATATTCTCGTTAAAGCGCATGCAAGCATCGTGAAACCTTAAAGAACGATGTCATTTAGCGAGATACAGCGTTCTGTACTGCAATAAGTTGGTGAAAAACTGTGAGATCATGCAAATATCGTAATTGTGAACGAAACAGTGTAATTGAGCGTAATTAGATACAAGTGCGAATGTTAGGTTAGGTTGAGATATCAACCGTCGTAAAACCGCATTAAACAATGTCACTTAGTGAGATGTAGTGTTTTTCAACATTACAAGTCGGGAACTACGATATCTAATAGGAAAGCGCATGAAACCGTCGTAATCTTGTAGAAAACATTGTAAAGCTGCGAGTAAAACGTTTTCTAACGACAGAAGTGCGAAGGTTAGGTTAGGTTAGGTTAGTTTAAGCTAGGTAACGTCGTGAAACTACCAAAAACGACGTCATCTAACGAGATAGTGTTGTTTTATTGCGAGTATTAAACTGCGATAGGTGAAATGTGAAAGCACACAAAACGGCATGAACAAGCCAAATACTGCGTGTTCTACCGTTACAAGTGCGAAACTGCTATGTTGTGATATTCTCGTTAAAGCGCATGCAAGCATCGTGAAACCTTAAAGAACAATGTCATTTAGCGAGATATAGCGTTCTGTACTGCAATAAGTTGGTGAAAAACTGAGGTTATGCAAATATCGTAATTGTGAACGAAACAGTGTAATAGAGCGTTTTTCATTGCAAGTGCGAATCTTAAGTTAGGTTAAGATATGAACCGTCGTAAAACCGCATTAAACAATGTCACTTAGTGAGATGCAGTGTTTTTCACCATTACAAGTCGGGAACTGCGATATCTAATGTGAAAGCGCTTGCAACCGTCGTTAGGTTAGGTTAGGTTAGGTTTGGTTAGGTTAGGTTAGGTTAGGTTAGGTTAGATTAGGTTAGGTTGGGTTGAGTTGGGTTAGGTTGGGTTAGGGTAGGTTAGGTTAGGTTACGTTAGGTTAGGTTAGGTTAGGTTAGGTTAGGTTACGTTAGGTTAGGTTAGGTTAGGTAAGGATAATTTGGTTAGGTTAGGTAAGGTTAGGTTAGGTTAGGTTAGGTGGGTTGGGTGTTGCTGGGTTTGGTTGGGTTAGGTTTGGTTAGGTTAGGTTGGGTTGGGTTGGGTTAGGTTAGGTTAGGTTAGGTTAGGTTAGGTTACGTTAGGTTAAGGTATGAACCGTCGTAAAACCGCTGATTGATTGATATGTGGGGTTTAACGTCCCAAAACCACTATATGATTATGAGAGACGCCGTAGTGGAGGGCTCCGGAAATTTAGACCACCTGGGGTTCTTTAACGTGCACCCAAATCTGAGCACACGGGCCTACAACATTTCCGCCTCCATCGGAAATGCAGCCGCCGCAGCCGGGATTCGAACCCGCGCCCTGCGGGTCAGCAGCCGAGTACCTTAGCCACTAGACCACCGCGGCGGGGCGTCGTAAAACCGCATTAAACAATGTCACTTAGTGAGATGCAGTGTTTTTCACCTTTACAAGTTGGGAACTGCGATATCTAATGTGAAAGCGCTTGAAACCGTCGTAATGTTGTAGAAAGCAATGTAAAGTAGCGAGTAAAACGTTTTCTAACGATAGAAGTGCGAAGGTTATGTTAGGTTGAGTTATGTTAGTTTAAGCTAGGTAACGTCGTGAAAACACCAAAAACGACGTCATCTAACGAGATAGTGCTGTTTTATTGCGAGTACGAAACTGCGATAGGTGAAATGTTGTGAAAGCACACAAAACGGCATGAACAAGCCAAATACTGCGTGTTGTACCGTTACAAGTGCGAAACTGCTATGTTGTGATATTCTCGTTAAAGCGCATGCAAGCATCGTGAAACCTTAAAGAATTATGTCATTTAGCGAGAGACAGCGTTCTGTACTGTAATAAGTTGGTGAAAAACTGTGAGGTCATGCAAATATCGTAATTGTGAACGAAACAGTGTAATAGAGCGTTTTGAGATACAAGCGCGAACGTTAGGTTAGGTTAAGATATGAACCGTCGTAAAACCGCATGAAACAATGTCACTAAGTGAGATGCAGTGTTTTGCACCATTACAAGTCGGGAACTGCGATATCTATTGTGAAAGCGCATGAAACTGTCGTAATGTTGTAGAGAGCATTGTAAAGTAGCGAGTAAAACGTTTCCTAACGATAGAAGTGCGAAGGTTATATTAGGTTGAGTTATGTTAGTTTAAGCTATGTAGCGTCGTGAGACCACCAAAAAGGACGTCATCTAACGAGATAGTGTTGTTTTATTGCATGTACGAAACTGCAATAGGTGAAATGTTGTGAAAGTACACAAAACGGCATGAACAAGCCAGATACTGCGTGTTGTACCGTTACAAGTGCGAAACTGCTATAATGTGATATTCTCGTTAAAGCGCATGCAAGCATCGTGAAACCTTAAAGAACGATGTCATTTAGCGAGATACAGCGTTCTGTACTGCAATAAGTTGGTGAAAAACTGAGGTTATGCAAATATCGTAATTGTGAACGAAACAGTGTAATAGAGCGTTTTTCAATGCAAGTGCGAATCTTAGGTTAAGATATGAACCGTCGTAAAACCGCATTAAACAATGTCACTTAGTGAGATGCAGTGTTTTTCACCATTACAAGTCGGGAACTGCGATATCTAATGTGAAAGCGCTTGCAAACGTCGTTAGGTTAGGTTAGGTTACGTTAGGTTAGGTTAGGTTAGGTTTGGTTAGGTTAGGTTAGGTTAGGTTATGTTAGGTAAGGTTTGGTTAGGTTAGGTTAGGTTAGGTTGGGTTAGGTTGGGTTAAGTAAGGTTAGGTTAGGTTGGGCTAGGTTAGGTTAGGTTAAGTTAGGTTAAGATATGAACCGCGCTAAAACCGCATTAAACAATGTCACTTAGTTAGATGTAGTGTTTTTCAACATTACAAGTCGGGAACTGCGATATCTAATAGGAAAGCGCATGAAACCGTCGTAATCTTGTAGAAAACATTGTAAAGTTGCGAGTAAAACGTTTTCTAACGATAGAAGTGCGGCGGTTAGGTTAGGTTAGGTTAGTTTAAGCTAGGTAGCGTCGTGAAACTACCAAAAACGACGTCATCTAACGAGATAGTGTTGTTTTATTGCGAGTATTAAACTGCGATAGGTGAAATGTTGTGAAAGCACACAAAACAGCATGAACAAGCCAAATACTGTGTGTTCTACCGTTACAAGTGCGAAACTGCTATATTGTGATATTCTCGTTAAAGCGCATGCAAGCATCGTGAAACCCTAAAGAACAATGTCATTTCGCGAGATACAGCGTTCTGTAGTGCAACAAGTTGGTGAAAAACTGTGAGGTTATGCAAATATCGTAATTGTGAACGAAACAGTGTAATAGAGCGTTTTTAGATACAAGTGCGAATGTTCGGTTAGGTTAAGATATGAACCGTCGTAAAACCGCATTAAACAATGTCACTTAGTGAGATGCAGTGTTTTTCACCATTACAAGTCGGGAACTGCGATATCTAATGTGAAAGCGCTTGCAACCGTCGTTAGGTTAGGTTAGGTTAGGTTAGGTTAGGTTAGATTAGGTTAGGTTGGGTTGAGTTGGGTTAGGTTAGGTTAGGTTAGGTTACGTTGGGCTAGGTTAGGTTAGGTTAGGTTAGGTTACGTTAGATTAGGTTAGGTTAGGTTACGTTAGGTTAGGTTAGGTTAGGTAAGGATAATTTGGTTAGGTTAGGTAAGGTTAAATTAGGTTAGGTTAGGTTGGGGTGGGTGTTGTTGGATTGGGTTGGGTTGGGTTAGGTTTGGTTAGGTTAGGTTACGTTACGTTAGGTTAGGTTAGGTTAGGTTACGTTAGGTTATGTTAGGTTAGGTTAGGTTACGTTAGGTTAGGTTAGATCAGGTAAGGTTAGGTTACGTTAGAATAGGTTAGGTTAGGTTAGGTTAGGTTAGGTTAGGTTTGGTTAGGTTAGGTTAGCTTAGGGTTGGTTTGGTTGGGTTGGGTTCGGTTAGGTTGGGTTAGGTTAGGTTAGGTTAGGTTGGGTTAGGTTAGTTTAGGTTAGGTTAGGTTGGGTTGGGTTGGGTTAGGTTAGGTTAGGTTAGGTTAGGTAAGGTTAGGTTAAGTTAGGTTAGGTGACGTTAGGTTAAGGTATGAACCGTCGTAAAACCGCGTTAATGTCGCTTAGTGAGATGCAGTGTTTTTCACCTTTACAAGTTGGGAACTGCGATATCTAATGTGAAAGCGCTTGAAACCGTCGTAATGTTGTAGAAAGCAATATAAAGTGGCGAGTAAAACGTTTTCTAACGATAGAAGTCCGAAGGTTATGTTAGGTTTAGTTATGTTAGTTTAAGCTAGGTAGCGTCGTGAAACCACCAAAAACGACGTCATCTAACGAGATAGTGTTATTTTATTGCGAGTACGAAACTGCGATAGGTGAAATGTTGTGAAACCACACAAAACGTCATGAACAAGCCAAATACTGCGTGTTGTACCGTTACAAGTGCGAAACTGCTATGTTGTGATATTCTCGTTAAAGCGCATGCAAGCATCGTGAAACCTTAAAGAATGATGTCATTTAGCGAGAGACAGCGTTCTGTACGGTAATAAGTTGGTGAAAAACTGTGAGGTCATGCAAATATCGTAATTGTGAACGAAACAGTGTAATAGAGCGTTTGAGATACAAGCGCGAATGTTAGGTAAGGTTAAGATATGAACCGTCGTAAAACCGCATTGAACAATGTCACTTTGTGAGATGCAGGCTTTTTCACCATTACAAGTCGGGAACTGCGATATCTAATGTGAAAGTGCATGAAACCGTCGTAATGTTGTAGAGAGCATTGTAAAGTAGCGAGTAAAACGTTTTCTAACGATAGAAGTGCGAAGGTTAAGTCAGGTTGAATTATGTTATTTTAAGCTAGGTAGCGTCGTGAAACCACCATAAAAGACATCATCTAACGAAATATAATTGTTTTATTTCATGTACGAAACTGCAATAGGTGAAATGTTGTGAAAGCACACAAAACGGCATGAACAAGCCAAATACTGCGTGTTCTACCGTTACAAGTGCGAAACTGCTATATTGTGATATTCTCGTTAAAGCGCATGAAAGCATCGTGAAACCTTAAATAACAATGTCATTTAGCGAGATACAGCGTTCTGTACTGCAATAAGTTAGTGAAAAACTGTGAGGTTATGCAAATATCGTAATTGTGAACGAAACAGTGTAATAGAGCGTTTTTAGATACAAGTGCGAATGTTCGGTTAGGTTAAGATATGAACCGTCGTAAAACCGCATTAAACAATGTCACTTAGTGAGATGCAGTGTTTTTCATCATTACAAGTCGGGAACTGCGATATCTAATGTGAAAGCGCTTGCAACCGTCGTCAGGTTAGGTTAGGTTAGGTTAGGTTAGGTTAGGTTAGGTTAGGTTAGGTTTGGTTAGGTTAGGTTAGGTTAGATTAGGTTAGGTTGGGTTGAGTTGGGTTAGGTTAGGTTAGGTTAGGTTACGTTGGGTTAGGTTAGGTTAGGTTAGGTTACGTTAGGTTAGGTTAGGTTACGTTAGGTTAGGTTAGGTTAGGTTAGGTAAGGATAATTGGTTAGGTTAGGTAAGGATAATTTGGTTAGGTTAGGTAAGGTTAGGTTAGGTTAGGTTAGGTTGGGGTGGGTGTTGTTGGGTTGGGTTGGGTTGGGTTAGGTTTGGTTAGGTTAGGTTAGGTTACGTTAGGTTAGGTTAGGTTAGGTTAGGTTACGTTAGGTTATGTTAGGTTAGGTTAGGTTACGTTAGGTTAGGTTAGATCAGGTAAGGTTAGGTTACGTTAGAATAGGTTAGGTTAGGTTAGGTTACGTTAGGTTAGGTTTGGTTAGGTTAGGTTAGGTTAGCTTAGGTTAGGTTAGGTTAGGTTGGGTTGGTTTGGGTTAGGTTGGGTTAGGTTAGGTTAGGTTAGGTTGGGTTAGGTTAGTTTAGGTTAGGTTAGGTTAGGTTAGGTTGGGTTGGGTTTGTAGGTTAGGTTAGGTTAGGTTAGGTAAGGTTAGGTTAGGTTAGGTTAGGTTACGTTAGGTTAAGGTATGAACCGTCGTAAATCCGCGTTAAACAATGTCACTTAGTGAGATGCAGTGTTTTTCACCTTTACAAGTTGGGAACTGCGATATCTAATGTGAAAGCGCTTGAAACCGTCGTAATGTTGTAGAAAGCAATGTAAAGTAGCGAGTAAAACGTTTTCTAACGATAGAAGTCCCGAAGGTTATGTTAGGTTGAGTTATGTTAGTTTAAGCTAGGTAGCGTCGTGAAACCACCAAAAACGACGTCACCTAACGAGATAGTGTTGTTTTATTGCGAGTACGAAACTGCGATAGGTGAAATGTTGTGAAAGCACACAAAACGTCATGAACAAGCCAAATACGGCGTGTTGTACCGTTACAAGTGCGAAACTGCTATGTTGTGATATTCTCGTTAAAGCGCATGCAAGCATCGTGAAAACTTTAAGAATGATGTCATTTAGCGAGAGACAGCGTTCTGTACTGTAATAAGTTGGTGAAAAACTGTGAGGTCATGCAAATATCGTAATTGTGAACGAAACAGTGTAATAGAGCGTTTTGAGATACAAGCGCGAATGTTAGGTTAGGTCAAGATATGAACCGTCGTAAAACCGCATTGAACAATGTCACTTTGTGAGATGCAGGTTTTTTCACCATTACAAGTCGGGAACTGTGATATCTAATGTGAAAGTGCATGAAACCGTCGTAATGTTGTAAAGAGCATTGTAAAGTAGCGAGTAAAACGTTTTCTAACGATAGAAGTGCGAAAGTTATGTTAGGTTGAATTATGTTAGTTTAAGCTAGGTAGCGTCGTGAGACCACCAAAAAGGACGTCATCTAACGAGATAGTGTTGTTTTATTGCATGTACGAAATTGCAATAGGTGAAATGTTGTGAAAGCACACAAAACGGCATGAACAAGCCAGATACTGCGTGTTGTACCGTTACAAGTGCGAAACTGCTCTAATGTGATATTCTCGTTAAAGCGCATGCAAACATCGTGAAACCTTAAAGAACGATGTCATTTAGCGAGATACAGCGTTCTGTACTGCAATAAGTTGGTGAAAAACTGTGAGATCATGCAAATATCGTAATTGTGAACGAAACAGTGTAATTGAGCGTAATTACATACAAGTGCGAATGTTAGGTTAGGTTGAGATATCAACCATCGTAAAACCGCATTAAACAATGTCACTTAGTGAGATGTAGTGTTTTTCAACATTACAAGTCGGGAACTACGATATCTAATAGGAAAGCGCATGAAACCGTCGTAATCTTGTAGAAAACATTGTAAAGCTGCGAGTAAAACGTTTTCTAACGACAGAAGTGCGAAGGTTAGGTTAGGTTAGGTTAGTTTAAGCTAGGTAACGTCGTGAAACTACCAAAAACGACGTCATCTAACGAGATAGTGTTGTTTTATTGCGAGTAATAAACTGCGATAGGTGAAATGTTGTGAAAGCACACAAAACAGCATGAACAAGCCAAATACTGTGTGTTCTACCGTTACAAGTGCGAAACTGCTATATTGTGATATTCTCGTTAAAGCGCATGCAAGCATCGTGAAACCTTAAAGAACAATGTCATTTCGCGAGATACAGCGTTCTGTACTGCAATAAGTTGGTGAAAAACTGTGAGGTTATGCAAATATCGTAATTGTGAACGAAACAGTGTAATAGAGCGTTTTTAGATACAAGTGCGAATGTTCGGTTAGGTTAAGATATGAACCGTCGTAAAACCGCATTAAACAATGTCACTTAGTGAGATGCAGTGTTTTTCACCATTACAAGTCGGGAACTGCGATATCTAATGTGAAAGCGCTTGCAACCGTCGTTAGGTTAGGTTAGGTTAGGTTAGGTTAGGTTAGGTTGGGTTGAGTTCGGTTAGGTTAGGTTAGGTTAGGTTACGTTGGGTTAGGTTAGGTTAGGTTAGGTTACGTTGGGTTAGGTTAGGTTAGGTTAGGTTACGTTAGATTAGGTTAGGTTAGGTTACGTTAGGTTAGGTTAGGTTAGGTAAGGATAATTTGGTTAGGTTAGGTAAGGTTAGGTTAGGTTAGGTTAGGTTGGGGTGGGTGTTGTTGGGTTGGGTTGGGTTGGGTTAGGTTTGGTTAGGTTAGGTTACGTTACGTTAGGTTAGGTTAGGTTAGGTTACGTTAGGTTATGTTAGGTTAGGTTAGGTTACGTTAGGTTAGGTTAGATCAGGTAAGGTTAGGTTACGTTAGAATAGGTTAGGTTAGGTTAGGTTACGTTAGGTTAGGTTAGGTTAGGTTAGGTTTGGTTAGGTTAGGTTAGGTTAGCTTAGGTTAGGTTAGGTTAGGTTGGGTTGGGTTGGGTTAGGTTGGGTTAGGTTAGGTTAGGTTAGGTTAGGTTGGGTTAGGTTAGTTTAGGTTAGGTTAGGTTAGGTTAGGTTGGGTTGGGTTTGGTTAGGTTAGGTTAGGTTAGGTTAGGTAAGGTTAGGTTAGGTTAGGTTACGTTAGGTTAAGGTATGAACCGTCGTAAATCCGCGTTAAACAATGTCACTTAGTGAGATGCAGTGTTTTTCACCTCTACAAGTTGGGAACTGCGATATCTAATGTGAAAGCGCTTGAAACCGTCGTAATGTTGTAGAAAGCAATGTAAAGTAGCGAGTAAAACATTTTCTAACGATAGAAGTCCGAAGGTTATGTTAGGCTGAGTTATGTTAGTTTAAGCTAGGTAGCGTCGTGAAACCACCAAAAACGACGTCATCTAACGAGATAGTGTTGTTTTATTGCGAGTACGAAACTGCGATAGGTGAAATGTTGTGAAAGCACACAAAACGTCATGAACAAGCCAAATACGGCGTGTTGTACCGTTACAAGTGCGAAACTGCTATGTTGT
Source organism: Rhipicephalus microplus (assembly GCF_043290135.1). Taxonomy (NCBI): domain Eukaryota; kingdom Metazoa; phylum Arthropoda; class Arachnida; order Ixodida; family Ixodidae; genus Rhipicephalus; species Rhipicephalus microplus. The sequence goes on from NW_027464587.1 coordinate 525,444, forward strand.
GATATTATCGTTAAAGCGCATGCAAGCATCGTGAAACCTTAAAGAATGATGTCATTTAGCGAGAGACAGCGTTCTGTACTGTAATAAGTTGGTGAAAAACTGTGAGGTCATGTAAATATCGTAATTGTGAACGAAACAGTGTAATAGAGCGTTTTTAGATACAAGTGCGAATGTTCGGTTAGGTTAAGATATGAACCGTCGTAAAACCGCATTAAACAATGTCACTTAGTGAGATGCAGTGTTTTTCACCATTACAAGTCGGGAACTGCGATATCTAATGTGAAAGCGCTTGCAACCGTCGTTAGGTTAGGTTAGGTTTGGTTAGGTTAGGTTAGGTTAGCTTAGGGTTGGTTTGGTTGGGTTGGGTTGGGTTAGGTTGGGTTAGGTTAGGTTAGGTTAGGTTGGGTTAGGTTAGTTTAGGTTAGGTTAGGTTAGGTTAGGTTGGGTTGGGTTGGGTTAGGTTAGGTTAGGTTAGGTTAGGTAAGGTTAGGTTAAGTTAGGTTAGGTGAGGTTAGGTTAAGGTATGAACCGTCGTAAAACCGCGTTAATGTCACTTAGTGAGATGCAGTGTTTTTCACCTTTACAAGTTGGGAACTGCGATATCTAATGTGAAAGCGCTTGAAACCGTCGTAATGTTGTAGAAAGCAATGTAAAGTAGCGAGTAAAACGTTTTCTAACGATAGAAGTCCGAAGGTTATGTTAGGGTGAGTTATGTTAGTTTAAGCTAGGTAGCGTCGTGAAACCACCAAAAACGACGTCATCTAACGAGATAGTGTTATTTTATTGCGAGTACGAAACTGCGATAGGTGAAATGTTGTGAAAGCACACAAAACGTCATGAACAAGCCAAATACTGCGTGTTGTACCGTTACAAGTGCGAAACTGCTATGTTGTGATATTATCGTTAAAGCGCATGCAAGCATCGTGAAACCTTAAATAACTATGTCAATTAGCGAGATACAGCGTTCTGTACTGCAATAAGTTAGTGAAAAACTGTGAAGTTATGCAAATATCGTAATTCTGAACGAAACAGTGTAATAGAGCGTTTTTAGATACAAGTGCGAATGTTCGGTTAGGTTAAGATATGAACCGTCGTAAAACCGCATTAAACAATGTCACTTAGTGAGATGCAGTGTTTTTCACCATTACAAGTCGGGAACTGCGATATCTAATGTGAAAGCGCATGAAACAGTCGTAATGTTGTAGAGAGCATTGTAAAGTAGCGAGTAAAACGTTTTCTAACGATAGAAGTGCGAAAGTTATGTTAGGTTGAATTGTTAGTTTAAGCTAGGTAGCGTCGTGAGACCACCAAAAAGGACGTCATCTAACGAGATAGTGTTGTTTTATTGCATGTACGAAATTGCAATAGGTGAAATGTTGTGAAAGCACACAAAACGGCATGAACAAGCCAGATACTGCGTGTTGTACCGTTACAAGTGCGAAACTGCTCTAATGTGATATTCTCGTTAAAGCGCATGCAAACATCGTGAAACCTTAAAGAACGATGTCATTTAGCGAGATACAGCGTTCTGTACTGCAATAAGTTGGTGAAAAACTGTGAGATCATGCAAATATCGTAATTGTGAACGAAACAGTGTAATTGAGCGTAATTACATACAAGTGCGAATGTTAGGTTAGGTTGAGATATCAACCATCGTAAAACCGCATTAAACAATGTCACTTAGTGAGATGTTGTGTTTTTCAACATTACAAGTCGGGAACTACGATATCTAATAGGAAAGCGCATGAAACCGTCGTAAGCTTGTAGAAAACATTGTAAAGCTGCGAGTAAAACGTTTTCTAACGACAGAAGTGCGAAGGTTAGGTTAGGTTAGGTTAGTTTAAGCTAGGTAACGTCGTGAAACTACCAAAAACGACGTCATCTAACGAGATAGTGTTGTTTTATTGCGAGTATTAAACTGCGATAGGTGAAATGTTGTGAAAGCACACAAAACGGCATGAACAAGCCAGATACTGCGTGTTGTACCGTTACAAGTGCGAAACTGCTCTAATGTGATATTCTCGTTAAAGCGCATTCAAACATCGTGAAACCTTAAA
>NW_027464587.1:535000-547500 GCF_043290135.1 Rhipicephalus microplus
ACTGCGATATCTAATGTGAAAGCGCTTGAAACCGTCGTAATGTTGTAGAAAGCAATGTAAAGTAGCGAGTAAAACGTTTTCTAACAATAGAAGTGCGAAGGTTCTGTTAGGTTGAGTTATGTTAGTTTAAGCTAGGTAACGTCGTGAAACCACCAAAAACGACGTCATCTAACGAGATAGTGCTGTTTTATTGCGAGTACGAAACTGCGATAGGTGAAATGTTGTGAAAGCACACAAAACGGCATGAACAAGCCAAATACTGCGTGTTGTACCGTTACAAGTGCGAAACTGCTATGTTGTGATATTCTCGTTAAAGCGCATGCAAGCATCGTGAAACCTTAAAGAATGATGTCATTTAGCGAGAGACAGCGTTCTGTACTGTAATAAGTTGTTGAAAAACTGTGAGGTCATGCAAATATCGTAATTGTGAACGAAACAGTGTAATAGAGCGTTTTGAGATACAAGCGCGAACGTTAGGTTAGGTTAAGATATGAACCGTCGTAAAACCGCATGAAACAATGTCACTAAGTGAGATGCAGTGTTTTTCACCATTACAAGTCGGGAACTGGGATATCTATTGTGAAAGCGCATGTAACTGTCGTAATGTTGTAGAGAGCATTGTTAAGTAGCGAGTAAAACGTTTCCTAACGATAGAAGTGCGAAGGTTATATTAGGTTGAGTTATGTTAGTTTAAGCTATGTAGCGTCGTGAGACCACCAAAAAGGACGTCTTCTAACGAGATAGTGTTGTTTTATTGCATGTACGAAACTGCAATAGGTGAAATGTTGTGAAAGTACACAAAACGGCATGAACAAGCCAGATACTGCGTGTTGTACCGTTACAAGTGCGAAACTGCTATAATGTGATATTCTCGTTAAAGCGCATGCAAGCATCGTGAAACCTTAAAGAACGATGTCATTTAGCGAGATACAGCGTTCTGTACTGCAATAAGTTGGTGAAAAACTGAGGTTATGCAAATATCGTAATTGTGAACGAAACAGTGTAATAGAGCGTTTTTCAATGCAAGTGCGAATCTTAAGTTAGGTTAAGATATGAACCGTCGTAAAACCGCATTAAACAATGTCACTTAGTGAGATGCAGTGTTTTTCACCATTACAAGTCGGGAACTGCGATATCTAATGTGAAAGCGCTTGCAACCGTCGTTAGGTTAGGTTAGGTTAGGTTAGGTTAGGTTAGGTTAGGTTTGGTTAGGTTAGGTTAGGTTGGGTTGAGTTGGGTTAGGTTAGGTTAGGTTAGGTTAGGTTACGTTGGGTTAGGTTAGGTTAGGTTAGGTTACGTTAGGTTAGGTTAGGTTACGTTAGGTTAGGTTAGGTTAGGTAAGGATAATTTGCTTAGGTTAGGTAAGGATAATTTGGTTAGGTTAGGTAAGGTTAGGTTAGGTTAGGTTAGGTTGGGGTGGGTGTTGTTGGGTTGGGTTGGGTTGGGTTAGGTTTGGTTAGGTTAGGTTAGGTTACGTTAGGTTAGGTTAGGTTAGGTTAGGGTACGTTAGGTTATGTTAGGTTAGGTTAGGTTACGTTAGGTTAGGTTAGATCAGGTAAGGTTAGGTTACGTTAGAATAGGTTAGGTTAGGTTAGGTTACGTTAGGTTAGGTTAGGTTAGGTTAGGTTTGGTTAGGTTAGGTTAGGTTAGCTTAGGTTAGGTTAGGTTAGGTTGGGTTGGGTTGGGTTAGGTTGGGTTAGGTTAGGTTAGGTTAGGTTAGGTTGGGTTAGGTTAGTTTAGGTTAGGTTAGGTTAGGTTAGGTTGGGTTGGGTTTGGTTAGGTTAGGTTAGGTTAGGTTAGGTAAGGTTAGGTTAGGTTAGGTTACGTTAGGTTAAGGTATGAACCGTCGTAAATCCGCGTTAAACAATGTCACTTAGTGAGATGCAGTGTTTTTCACCTCTACAAGTTGGGAACTGCGATATCTAATGTGAAAGCGCTTGAAACCGTCGTAATGTTGTAGAAAGCAATGTAAAGTAGCGAGTAAAACATTTTCTAACGATAGAAGTCCGAAGGTTATGTTAGGCTGAGTTATGTTAGTTTAAGCTAGGTAGCGTCGTGAAACCACCAAAAACGACGTCATCTAACGAGATAGTGTTGTTTTATTGCGAGTACGAAACTGCGATAGGTGAAATGTTGTGAAAGCACACAAAACGTCATGAACAAGCCAAATACGGCGTGTTGTACCGTTACAAGTGCGAAACTGCTATGTTGTGATATTATCGTTAAAGCGCATGCAAGCATCGTGAAACCTTAAAGAATGATGTCATTTAGCGAGAGACAGCGTTCTGTACTGTAATAAGTTGGTGAAAAACTGTGAGGTCATGCAAATATCGTAATTGTGAACGAAACAGTGTAATAGAGCGTTTTAAAATACAAGCGCGAATGTTAGGTTAGGTCAAGATATGAACCGTCGTAAAACCGCATTGAACAATGTCACTTTGTGAGATGCAGGTTTTTTCACCATTACAAGTCGGGAACTGCGATATCTAATGTGAAAGTGCATGAAACCGTCGTAATGTTGTAGAGAGCATTGTAAAGTAGCGAGTAAAACGTTTTCTAACGATAGAAGTGCGAAGGTTATGTTAGGTTGAATTATGTTAGTTTAAGCTAGGTAGCGTCGTGAGACCACCAAAAAGGACGTCATCTAACGAGATAGTGTTGTTTTATTGCATGTACGAAATTGCAATAGGTGAAATGTGAAAGCACACAAAACGGCATGAACAAGCCAGATACTGCGTGTTGTACCGTTACAAGTGCGAAACTGCTCTAATGTGATATTCTCGTTAAAGCGCATGCAAACATCGTGAAACCTTAAAGAACGATGTCATTTAGCGAGATACAGCGTTCTGTACTGCAATAAGTTGGTGAAAAACTGTGAGATCTAGCAAATATCGTAATTGTGAACGAAACAGTGTAATTGAGCGTAATTAGATACAAGTGCGAATGTTAGGTTAGGTTGAGATATCAACCGTCGTAAAACCGCATTAAACAATGTCACTTAGTGAGATTTAGTGTTTTTCAACATTACAAGTCGGGAACTACGATATCTAATAGGAAAGCGCATGAAACCGTCGTAATCTTGTAGAAAACATTGTAAAGCTGCGAGTAAAACGTTTTCTAACGACAGAAGTGCGAAGGTTAGGTTAGGTTAGGTTAGTTTAGGCTAGGTAACGTCGTGAAACTACCAAAAACGACGTCATCTAACGAGATAGTGTTGTTTTATTGCGAGTATTAAACTGCGATAGGTGAAATGTTGTGAAAGCACACAAAACGGCATGAAAAAGCCAAATACTGCGTGTTCTACCGTTACAAGTGCGAAACTGCTATGTTGTGATATTCTCGTTAAAGCGCATGCAAGCATCGTGAAACCTTAAAGAACAATGTCATTTAGCGAGATACAGCGTTCTGTACTGCAATAAGTTGGTGAAAAACTGTGAGGTTATGCAAATATCGTAATTGTGAACGAAACAGTGTAATAGAGCGTTTTTAGATACAAGTGCGAATGTTCGGTTAGGTTAAGATATGAACCGTCGTAAAACCGCATTAAACAATGTCAGTGAGATGCAGTGTTTTTCACCATTACAAGTCGGGAACTGCGATATCTAATGTGAAAGCGCTTGCAACCGTCGTTAGGTTAGGTTAGGTTAGGTTAGGTTAGGTTAGGTTAGGTTTGGTTAGGTTAGGTTAGGTTAGGTTAGATTAGGTTAGGTTGGGTTGAGTTGGGTTAGGTTAGGTTAGGTTAGGTTAGGTTACGTTGGGTTAGGTTAGGTTAGGTTAGGTTACGTTAGGTTAGGTTAGGTTACGTTAGGTTAGGTTAGGTTAGGTTAGGTAAGGATAATTTGGTTAGGTTAGGTAAGGATAATTTGGTTAGGTTAGGTAAGGTTAGGTTAGGTTAGGTTAGGTTGGGGTGGGTGTTGTTGGGTTGGGTTGGGTTGGGTTAGGTTTGGTTAGGTTAGGTTAGGTTACGTTAGGTTAGGTTAGGTTAGGGTACGTTAGGTTATGTTAGGTTAGGTTAGGTTACGTTAGGTTAGGTTAGATCAGGTAAGGTTAGGTTACGTTAGAATAGGTTAGGTTAGGTTAGGTTACGTTAGGTTAGGTTAGGTTAGGTTAGGTTTGGTTAGGTTAGGTTAGGTTAGCTTAGGTTAGGTTAGGTTAGGTTGGGTTGGGTTGGGTTAGGTTGGGTTAGGTTAGGTTAGGTTAGGTTAGGTTGGGTTAGGTTAGTTTAGGTTAGGTTAGGTTAGGTTAGGTTGGGTTGGGTTTGGTTAGGTTAGGTTAGGTTAGGTTAGGTAAGGTTAGGTTAGGTTAGGTTACGTTAGGTTAAGGTATGAACCGTCGTAAATCCGCGTTAAACAATGTCACTTAGTGAGATGCAGTGTTTTTCACCTCTACAAGTTGGGAACTGCGATATCTAATGTGAAAGCGCTTGAAACCGTCGTAATGTTGTAGAAAGCAATGTAAAGTAGCGAGTAAAACGTTTTCTAACGATAGAAGTCCGAAGGTTATGTTAGGTTGAGTTATGTTAGTTTAAGCTAGGTAGCGTCGTGAAACCACCAAAAACGACGTCATCTAACGAGATAGTGTTGTTTTATTGCGAGTACGAAACTGCGATAGGTGAAATGTTGTGAAAGCACACAAAACGTCATGAACAAGCCAAATACGGCGTGTTGTACCGTTACAAGTGCGAAACTGCTATGTTGTGATATTCTCGTTAAAGCGCATGCAAGCATCGTGAAACCTTAAAGAATGATGTCATTTAGCGAGAGACAGCGTTCTGTACTGTAATAAGTTGGTGAAAAACTGTGAGGTCATGCAAATATCGTAATTGTGAACGAAACAGTGTAATAGAGCGTTTTGAGATACAAGCGCGAATGTTAGGTTAGGTCAAGATATGAACCGTCGTAAAACCGCATTGAACAATGTCACTTTGTGAGATGCAGGTTTTTTCACCATTACAAGTCGGGAACTGCGATATCTAATGTGAAAGTGCATGAAACCGTCGTAATGTTGTAGAGAGCATTGTAAAGTAGCGAGTAAAACGTTTTTTAACGATAGAAGTGCGAAGGTTATGTTAGGTTGAATTATATTAGTTTAAGCTAGGTAGCGTCGTGAGACCACCAAAAAGGACGTCATCTAACGAGATAGTGTTGTTTTATTGCATGTACGAAATTGCAATAGGTGAAATGTGAAAGCACACAAAACGGCATGAACAAGCCAGATACTGCGTGTTGTACCGTTACAAGTGCGAAACTGCTCTAATGTGATATTCTCGTTAAAGCGCATGCAAACATCGTGAAACCTTAAAGAACGATGTCATTTAGCGAGATACAGCGTTCTGTACTGCAATAAGTTGGTGAAAAACTGTGAGATCTAGCAAATATCGTAATTGTGAACGAAACAGTGTAATTGAGCGTAATTAGATACAAGTGCGAATGTTAGGTTAGGTTGAGATATCAACCGTCGTAAAACCGCATTAAACAATGTCACTTTGTGAGATTTAGTGTTTTTCAACATTACAAGTCGGGAACTACGATATCTAATAGGAAAGCGCATGAAACCGTCGTAATCTTGTAGAAAACATTGTAAAGCTGCGAGTAAAACGTTTTCTAACGACAGAAGTGCGAAGGTTAGGTTAGGTTAGGTTAGTTTAAGCTAGGTAACGTCGTGAAACTACCAAAAACGACGTCATCTAACGAGATAGTGTTGTTTTATTGCGAGTATTAAACTGCGATAGGTGAAATGTTGTGAAAGCACACAAAACGGCATGAAAAAGCCAAATACTGCGTGTTCTACCGTTACAAGTGCGAAACTGCTATGTTGTGATATTCTCGTTAAAGCGCATGCAAGCATCGTGAAACCTTAAAGAATGATGTCATTTAGCGAGAGACAGCGTTCTGTACTGTAATAAGTTGGTGAAAAACTGTGAGGTCATGCAAATATCGTAATTGTGAACGAAACAGTGTAATAGAGCGTTTTGAGATACAAGCGCGAATGTTAGGTTAGGCCAAGATATGAACCGTCGTAAAACCGCATGTAACAATGTCACTTTGTGAGATGCAGGTTTTTTCACCATTACAAGTCGGGAACTGCGATATCTAATGTGAAAGTGCATGAAACCGTCGTAGTGTTGTAGAGAGCATTGTAAAGTAGCGAGTAAAACGTTTTCTAACGATAGAAGTGCGAAGGTTATGTTAGGTTGAAGTATGTTAGTTTAAGCTAGGTAGCGTCGTGAGACCACCAAAAAGGACGTCATCTAACGAGATAGTGTTGTTTTATTGCATGTACGAAATTGCAATAGGTGAAATGTGAAAGCACACAAAACGGCATGAACAAGCCAGATACTGCGTGTTGTACCGTTACAAGTGCGAAACTGCTCTAATGTGATATTCTCGTTAAAGCGCATGCAAACATCGTGAAACCTTAAAGAACGATGTCATTTAGCGAGATACAGCGTTCTGTACTGCAATAAGTTGGTGAAAAACTGTGAGATCTAGCAAATATCGTAATTGTGAACGAAACAGTGTAATTGAGCGTAATTAGATACAAGTGCGAATGTTAGGTTAGGTTGAGATATCAACCGTCGTAAAACCGCATTAAACAATGTCACTTAGTGAGATTTAGTGTTTTTCAACATTACAAGTCGGGAACTACGATATCTAATAGAAAAGCGCATGAAACCGTCGTAATCTTGTAGAACACATTGTAAAGCTGCGAGTAAAAGGTTTTCTAACGACAGAAGTGCGAAGGTTAGGTTAGGTTAGGTTAGTTTAAGCTAGGTAGCGTCGTGAAACTACCATAAACGACGTCATCTAACGAGATAGTGTTGTTTTATTGCGAGTATTAAACTGCGATAGGTGAAATGTTGTGAAAGCACACAAAACGGCATGAACAAGCCAAATACTGCGTGTTCTACCGTTACAAGTGCGAAACTGCTATATTGTGATATTCTCGTTAAAGCGCATGCAAGCATCGTGAAACCTTAAAGAACAATGTCATTTAGCGAGATACAGCGTTCTGTACTGCAATAAGTTGGTGAAAAACTGTGAGGTTATGCAAATATCGTAATTGTGAACGAAACAGTGTAATAGAGCGTTTTTAGATACAAGTGCGAATGTTCGGTTAGGTTAAGATATGAACCGTCGTAAAACCGCATTAAACAATGTCAGTGAGATGCAGTGTTTTTCACCATTACAAGTCGGGAACTGCGATATCTAATGTGAAAGCGCTTGCAACCGTCGTTAGGTTAGGTTAGGTTAGGTTAGGTTAGGTTAGGTTAGGTTTGGTTAGGTTAGGTTAGGTTAGGTTAGATTAGGTTAGGTTGGGTTGAGTTGGGTTAGGTTAGGTTAGGTTAGGTTACGTTGGGTTAGGTTAGGTTAGGTTAGGTTAGGTTACGTTAGGTTAGGTTAGGTTAGGTTAGGTAAGGATAATTTGGTTAGGTTAGGTAAGGTTAGGTTAGGTTAGGTTAGGTTGGGGTGGGTGTTGTTGGGTTGGGTTGGGTTGGGTTAGGTTTGGTTAGGTTAGGTTAGGTTACGTTAGGTTAGGTTAGGTTAGGGTACGTTAGGTTATGTTAGGTTAGGTTAGGTTACGTTAGGTTAGGTTAGATCAGGTAAGGTTAGGTTACGTTAGAATAGGTTAGGTTAGGTTAGGTTACGTTAGGTTAGGTTAGGTTAGGTTAGGTTTGGTTAGGTTAGGTTAGCTTAGGTTAGGTTAGGTTAGGTTGGGTTGGGTTGGGTTAGGTTGGGTTAGGTTAGGTTAGGTTAGGTTAGGTTAGGTTAGGTTAGTTTAGGTTAGGTTAGGTTAGGTTAGGTTGGGTTGGTTTGGTTAGGTTAGGTTAGGTTAGGTAAGGTTAGGTTAGGTTAGGTTACGTTAGGTTAAGGTATGAACCGTCGTAAATCCGCGTTAAACAATGTCACTTAGTGAGATGCAGTGTTTTTCACCTTTACAAGTTGGGAACTGCGATATTTAATGTGAAAGCGCTTGCAACCGTCGTTAGGTTAGGTTAGGTTAGGTTAGGTTAGGTTAGGTTTGGTTAGGTTAGGTTAGGTTAGGTTAGATTAGGTTAGGTTGGGTTGAGTTGGGTTAGGTTAGGTTAGGTTAGGTTAGGTTAGGTTACGTTGGGTTAGGTTAGGTTACGTTAGGTTAGGTTAGGTTACGTTAGGTTAGGTTAGGTTAGGTAAGGATAATTTGGTTAGGTTAGGTAAGGATAATTTGGTTAGGTTAGGTAAGGTTAGGTTAGGTTAGGTTAGGTTGGGGTGGGTGTTGTTGGGTTGGGTTGGGTTGGGTTAGGTTTGGTTAGGTTAGGTTAGGTTACGTTAGGTTAGGTTAGGTTAGGGTACGTTAGGTTATGTTAGGTTAGGTTAGGTTACGTTAGGTTAGGTTAGATCAGGTAAGGTTAGGTTACGTTAAATAGGTTAGGTTAGGTTAGGTTACGTTAGGTTAGGTTAGGTTAGGTTAGGTTTGGTTAGGTTAGGTTAGGTTAGCTTAGGTTAGGTTAGGTTAGGTTGGGTTGGGTTGGGTTAGGTTGGGTTAGGTTAGGTTAGGTTAGGTTAGGTTGGGTTAGGTTAGTTTAGGTTAGGTTAGGTTAGGTTAGGTTGGGTTGGGTTTGGTTAGGTTAGGTTAGGTTAGGTTAGGTAAGGTTAGGTTAGGTTAGGTTACGTTAGGTTAAGGTATGAACCGTCGTAAATCCGCGTTAAACAATGTCACTTAGTGAGATGCAGTGTTTTTCACCTTTACAAGTTGGGAACTGCGATATCTAATGTGAAAGCGCTTGAAACCGTCGTAATGTTGTAGAAAGCAATGTAAAGTAGCGAGTAAAACGTTTTCTAACGATAGAAGTCCGAAGGTTATGTTAGGTTGAGTTATGTTAGTTTAAGCTAGGTAGCGTCGTGAAACCACCAAAAATGACGTCATCTAACGAGATAGTGTTGTTTTATTGCGAGTACGAAACTGCGATAGGTGAAATGTTGTGAAAGCACACAAAACGTCATGAACAAGCCAAATACGGCGTGTTGTACCGTTACAAGTGCGAAACTGCTATGTTGTGATATTCTCGTTAAAGCGCATGCAAGCATCGTGAAACCTTAAAGAATGATGTCATTTAGCGAGAGACAGCGTTCTGTACTGTAATAAGTTAGTGAAAAACTGTGAGGTCATGCAAATATCGTAATTGTGAACGAAACAGTGTAATAGAGCGTTTTGAGATACAAGCGCGAATGTTAGGTTAGGTCAAGATATGAACCGTCGTAAAACCGCATTGAACAATGTCACTTTGTGAGATGCAGGTTTTTTCACCATTACAAGTCGGGAACTGCGATATCTAATGTGAAAGTGCATGAAACCGTCGTAATGTTGTAGAGAGCATTGTAAAGTAGCGAGTAAAACGTTTTCTAACGATAGAAGTGCCAAGGTTATGTTAGGTTGAATTATATTAGTTTAAGCTACGTAGCGTCGTGAGACCACCAAAAAGGACGTCATCTAACGAGATAGTGTTGTTTTATTGCATGTACGAAATTGCAATAGGTGAAATGTGAAAGCACACAAAACGGCATGAACAAGCCAGATACTGCGTGTTGTACCGTTACAAGTGCGAAACTGCTCTAATGTGATATTCTCGTTAAAGCGCATGCAAACATCGTGAAACCTTAAAGAACGATGTCATTTAGCGAGATACAGCGTTCTGTACTGCAATAAGTTGGTGAAAAACTGTGAGATCTAGCAAATATCGTAATTGTGAACGAAACAGTGTAATTGAGCGTAATTAGATACAAGTGCGAATGTTAGGTTAGGTTGAGATATCAACCGTCGTAAAACCGCATTAAACAATGTCACTTAGTGAGATTTAGTGTTTTTCAACATTACAAGTCGGGAACTACCATATCTAATAGGAAAGCGCATGAAACCGTCGTAATCTTGTAGAAAACATTGTAAAGCTGCGAGTAAAACGTTTTCTAACGACAGAAGTGCGAAGGTTAGGTTAGGTTAGGTTAGTTTAAGCTAGGTAACGTCGTGAAACTACCAAAAACGACGTCATCTAACGAGATAGTGTTGTTTTATTGCGAGTATTAAACTGCGATAGGTGAAATGTTGTGAAAGCACACAAAACGGCATGAACAAGCCAAATACTGCGTGTTCTACCGTTACAAGTGCGAAACTGCTATATTGTGATATTCTCGTCAAAGCGCATGCAAGCATCGTGAAACCTTAAAGAACAATGTCATTTAGCGAGATACAGCGTTCTGTACTGCAATAAGTTGGTGAAAAACTGTGAGGTTATGCAAATATCGTAATTGTGAACGAAACAGTGTAATAGAGCGTTTTTAGATACAAGTGCGAATGTTCGGTTAGGTTAAGATATGAATCGTCGTAAAACCGCATTAAACGATGTCAGTGAGATGCAGTGTTTTTCACCATTACAAGTCGGGAACTGCGATATCTAATGTGAAAGCGCTTGCAACCGTCGTTAGGTTAGGTTAGGTTAGGTTAGGTTAGGTTAGGTTAGGTTTGGTTAGGTTAGGTTAGGTTAGGTTAGATTAGGTTAGGTTGGGTTGAGTTGGGTTAGGTTAGGTTAGGTTAGGTTAGGTTACGTTGGGTTAGGTTAGGTTAGGTTAGGTTACGTTAGGTTAGGTTAGGTTAGGTTAGGTAAGGATAATTTGGTTAGGTTAGGTAAGGATAATTTGGTTAGGTTAGGTAAGGTTAGGTTAGGTTAGGTTAGGTTGGGGTGGGTGTTGTTGGGTTGGGTTGGGTTGGGTTAGGTTTGGTTAGGTTAGGTTAGGTTACGTTAGGTTAGGTTAGGTTAGGGTACGTTAGGTTATGTTAGGTTAGGTTAGGTTACGTTAGGTTAGGTTAGATCAGGTAAGGTTAGGTTACGTTAGAATAGGTTAGGTTAGGTTAGGTTACGTTAGGTTAGGTTAGGTTTGGTTAGGTTAGGTTAGCTTAGGTTAGGTTAGGTTAGGTTGGGTTGGGTTGGGTTAGGTTGGGTTAGGTTAGGTTATGTTAGGTTAGGTTGGGTTAGGTTAGTTTAGGTTAGGTTAGGTTAGGTTAGGTTGGGTTGGGTTTGGTTAGGTTAGGTTAGGTTAGGTAAGGTTAGGTTAGGTTAGGTTACGTTAGGTTAAGGTATGAACCGTCGTAAATCCGCGTTAAACAATGTCACTTAGTGAGATGCAGTGTTTTTCACCTTTACAAGTTGGGAACTGCGATATTTAATGTGAAAGCGCTTGCAACCGTATTTAGGTTAGGTTAGGTTAGGTTAGGTTAGGTTAGGTTTGGTTAGGTTAGGTTAGGTTAGGTTAGATTAGGTTAGGTTGGGTTGAGTTGGGTTGGGTTAGGTTAGGTTAGGTTAGGTTACGTTGGGTTAGGTTAGGTTAGGTTAGGTTACGTTAGGTTAGGTTAGGTTACGTTAGGTTAGGTTAGGTTAGGTAAGGATAATTTGGTTAGGTTAGGTAAGGATAATTTGGTTAGGTTAGGTAAGGTTAGGTTAGGTTAGGTTAGGTTGGGGTGGGTGTTGTTGGGTTGGGTTGGGTTGGGTTAGGTTTGGTTAGGTTAGGTTAGGTTACGTTAGGTTAGGTTAGGTTAGGGTACGTTAGGTTATGTTAGGTTAGGTTAGGTTACGTTAGGTTAGGTTAGATCAGGTAAGGTTAGGTTACGTTAGAATAGGTTAGGTTAGGTTAGGTTACGTTAGGTTAGGTTAGGTTAGGTTAGGTTTGGTTAGGTTAGGTTAGGTTAGCTTAGGTTAGGTTAGGTTAGGTTGGGTTGGGTTGGGTTTGGTTGGGTTAGGTTAGGTTAGGTTAGGTTGGGTTAGGTTAGTTTAGGTTAGGTTAGGTTAGGTTAGGTTGGGTTGGGTTTGGTTAGGTTAGGTTAGGTTAGGTTAGGTAAGGTTAGGTTAGGTTAGGTTACGTTAGGTTAAGGTATGAACCGTCGTAAATCCGCGTTAAACAATGTCACTTAGTGAGATGCAGTGTTTTTCACCTTTACAAGTTGGGAACTGCGATATCTAATGTGAAAGCGCTTGAAACCGTCGTAATGTTGTAGAAAGCAATGTAAAGTAGCGAGTAAAACGTTTTCTAACGATAGAAGTCCGAAGGTTATGTTAGGTTGAGTTATGTTAGTTTAAGCTAGGTAGCGTCGTGAAACCACCAAAAACGACGTCATCTAACGAGATAGTGTTGTTTTATTGCGAGTACGAAACTGCGATAGGTGAAATGTTGTGAAAGCACACAAAACGTCATGAACAAGCCAAATACGGCGTGTTGTACCGTTACAAGTGCGAAACTGCTATGTTGTGATATTCTCGTTAAAGCGCATGCAAGCATCGTGAAACCTTAAAGAATGATGTCATTTAGCGAGAGACAGCGTTCTGTACTGTAATAAGTTGGTGAAAAACTGTGAGGTCATGCAAATATCGTAATTGTGAACGAAACAGTGTAATAGAGCGTTTTGAGAATCAAGCGCGAATGTTGGGTTAGGTTAAGATATGAACCGTCGTAAAACCGCATTAAACAATGTCA
>NW_027464587.1:552500-565000 GCF_043290135.1 Rhipicephalus microplus
AAGGATAATTTTGTTAGGTAAGGTTAGGTTAGGTTAGGTTGGGGTGGGTGTTGTTGGGTTGGGTTGGGTTGGGTTAGGTCTGGTTAGGTTAGGTTAGGTTACGTTAGGTTAGGTTAGGTTAGGTTTGGTTACGTTAGGTTATGTTAGGTTAGGTTAGGTTACGTTAGGTTAGGTTAGATCAGGTAAAGTTAGGTTACGTTAGAATAGGTTAGGTTAGGTTAGGTTACGTTAGGTTAGGTTAGGTTAGGTTAGGTTTCGTTAGGTTAGGTTAGGTTAGCTTAGGTTAGGTTAGATTGGGTTGGGTTGGGTTAGGTTGGGTTAGGTTAGGTTAGGTTAGGTTAGGTTGGGTTACGTTAGTTTAAGTTACGCTAGGTTAGGTTAGGTTGGGTTGGGTTGGGTTAGGTTAGGTTAGGTTAGGTTAGGTTAGGTAATGTTAGGTTAGGTTAGGTTAGGTTAGGTTAGGTTACGTTAGTTTAAGGTATGAACCGTCGTAAATCCGCGTTAAACAATGTCACTTAGTGAGATGCAGTGTTTTTCACCTTTACAAGTTGGGAACTGCGATATCTAATGTGAAAGCGCTTGAAACCGTCGTAATGTTGTAGAAAGCAATGTAAAGTAGCGAGTAAAACGTTTTCTAACGATAGAAGTCCGAAGGTTATGTTAGGCTGAGTTATGTTAGTTTAAGCTGGGTAGCGTCGTGAGACCACCAAAAAGGACGTCATCTAACGAGATAGTGTTGTTTTATTGCGAGTACGAAACTGCGATAGGTGAAATGTTGTGAAAGCACACAAAACGGCATGAACAAGCCAGATACTGCGTGTTGTACCGTTACAAGTGCGAAACTGCTATGTTGTGATAATCTCGTTAAAGCGCATGCAAGCATCGTGAAACCTTAAAGAACGATGTCATTTAGCGAGATACAGCGTTCTGTACTGCAATAAGTTGGTGAAAAACTGTGAGGTTATGCAAATATCATAATTGTGAACGAAACAGTGTAATAGAGCGTTTTTTAATACAAGTGCGAATGTTAGGTTAGGTTAAGATATGAACCGTCGTGAAACCGCATTAAACAATGTCACTTAGTGAGATGTAGTGTTTTTCAACATTACAAGTCGGGAACTACGATATCTAATAGGAAAGCGCATGAACCCGTCGTAATGTTGTAGAAAACATTGTAAAGCTGCGAGTAAAACGTTTTCTAACGACAGAAGTGCGAAGGTTAGGTTAGGTTAGGTTAGTTTAAGCTAGGTAACGTCGTGAAACTACCAAAAACGACGTCATCTAACGAGATAGTGTTGTTTTATTGCGAGTACGAAACTGCGATAGGTGAAATATTGTGAAAGCACACAAAATGGCATGAACTAGCCAGATACTGCGTCTTGTGCCGTTACAAGTGCGAAACTGCTTTATTGTGATATTCTCGTTAAAGCGCATGCAAGTATCGTGAAACCTTAAAGTACAATGTCATTTAGCGAGATACAGCGTTCTGTACTGCAATAAGTTAGTGAAAAACTGTGAGGTTATGCAAATATCGTAATTGTGAACGAAACAGTGTAAAAGAGCGTTTTTAGATACAAGTGCGAATGTTCGATTAGGTTAAGATATGAACCGTCGTAAAACCGCATTAAACAATGTAACTTAGTGAGATGCAGTGTTTTTCACCATTACAAGTCGGGAACTGCGATATCTAATGTGAAAGCGCTTGCAACCGTCGTTAGGTTAGGTTAGGTTAGGTTAGGTTAGGTTAGGTTAGGTTAGGTTAGGTTTTGTTAGGTTAGGTTAGGTTAGGTTAGATTAGGTTAGGTTGGGTGGAGTTGGGTTAGGTTAGGTTAGGTTAGGTTACGTTGGGTTAGGTTAGGTTAGGTTACGTTAGGTTAGGTTAGGTAAGGATAATTTGGTTAGGTTAGGTAAGGATAATTTTGTTAGGTAAGGTTAGGTTAGGTTAGGTTGGGGTGGGTGTTGTTGGGTTGGGTTGGGTTGGGTTAGGTTTGGTTAGGTTAGGTTAGGTTACGTTAGGTTAGGTTAGGTTAGGTTACGTTAGGTTATGTTAGGTTAGGTTAGGTTACGTTAGGTTAGGTTAGATCAGGTAAGGTTAGGTTACGTTAGAATAGGTTAGGTTAGGTTAGGTTACGTTAGGTTAGGTTAGGTTAGGTTTCGTTAGGTTAGGTTAGGTTAGCTTAGGTTAGGTTAGATTGGGTTGGGTTGGGTTAGGTTGGGTTAGGTTAGGTTAGGTTAGGTTAGGTTGGGTTACGTTAGTTTAAGTTACGCTAGGTTAGGTTAGGTTGGGTTGGGTTGGGTTAGGTTAGGTTAGGTTAGGTTAGGTTAGGTAATGTTAGGTTAGGTTAGGTTAGGTTACGTTAGTTTAAGGTATGAACCGTCGTAAATCCGCGTTAAACAATGTCACTTAGTGAGATGCAGTGTTTTTCACCTTTACAAGTTGGGAACTGCGATATCTAATGTGAAAGCGCTTGAAACCGTCGTAATGTTGTAGAAAGCAATGTAAAGTAGCGAGTAAAACGTTTTCTAACGATAGAAGTCCGAAGGTTATGTTAGGTTGAGTTATGTTAGTTTAAGCTGGGTAGCGTCGTGAGACCACCAAAAAGGACGTCATCTAACGAGATAGTGTTGTTTTATTGCACGTACGAAATTGCAATAGGTGAAATGTTGTGAAAGCACACAAAACGGCATGAACAAGCCAGATACTGCGTGTTGTACCGTTACAAGTGCGAAACTGCTATGTTGTGATATTCTCGTTAAAGCGCATGCAAGCATCGTGAAACCTTAAAGAACGATGTCATTTAGCGAGATACAGCGTTCTGTACTGCAATAAGTTGGTGAAAAACTGTGAGGTTATGCAAATATCCTAATTGTGAACGAAACAGTGTAATAGAGCGTTTTTTAATACAAGTGCGAATGTTAGGTTAGGTTAAGATATGAACCGTCGTGAAACCGCATTAAACAATGTCACTTAGTGAGATGTAGTGTTTTTCAACATTACAAGTCGGGAACTACGATATCTAATAGGAAAGCGCATGAACCCGTCGTAATGTTGTAGAAAACATTGTAAAGCTGCGAGTAAAACGTTTTCTAACGACAGAAGTGCGAAGGTTAGGTTAGGTTAGGTTAGTTTAAGCTAGGTAACGTCGTGAAACTACCAAAAACGACGTCATCTAACGAGATAGTGTTGTTTTATTGCGAGTACGAAACTGCGATAGGTGAAATATTGTGAAAGCACACAAAATGGCATGAACTAGCCAGATACTGCGTCTTGTGCCGTTACAAGTGCGAAACTGCTTTATTGTGATATTCTCGTTAAAGCGCATGCAAGTATCGTGAAACCCTAAAGAACGATGTCATTTAGCGAGATACAGCGTTCTGTATTGTAATAAGTTGGTGAGAAACTGTGAGGTCAAGCAAATATCGTAATTATGAACGAAACAGTGTAATAGAGCGTTTTTAGATACAAGTGCGAATGTTCGGTTAGGTATGAACCGTCCTAAAACCGCATTAAACAATGTCACTTATGGAGATGCAGTGTTTTTCACCATTACAAGTCGGGAACGGCGATATCTAATGTGAAAGCGCTTGCAAACGTCGTTAGGTTAGGTTAGGTTAGGTTAGGTTAGGTTACGTTAGGTTAGGTTAGGTTAGGTTTGGTTAGGTTAGGTTAGGTTAGGTTAGGTTATGTTAGGTAAGGTTTGGTTAGGTTAGGTTAGGTTAGGTTGGGTTAGGTTGGGTTAAGTAAGGTTAGGTTAGGTTGGGTTAGGTTAGGTTAGGTTAGGTTAGGTTAAGATATGAACCGCGCTAAAACCGCATTAAACAATGTCACTTAGTTAGATGTAGTGTTTTTCAACATTACAAGTCGGGAACTACGATATCAAATAGGAAAGCGCATGAAACCGTCGTAATCTTGTAGAAAACATTGTAAAGTTGCGAGTAAAACGTTTTCTAACGATAGAAGTGCGAAATTAGGTTAGGTTAGGTTAGTTTAAGCTAGGTAGCGTCATGAGACTACCAAAAAAGACGTCATCTAACGAGATAGTGTTGTTTTATTGCATGTACGAAATTGCAATAGGTGAAATGTTGTGAAAGCACACAAAACGGCATGAACAAGCCAGATACTGCGTGTTGTACCGTTACAAGTGCGAAACTGCTATAATGTGATATTCTCGTTAAAGCGCATGCAAGCATCGTGAAACCTTAAAGAACGAAGTCATTTAGCGAGATACAGCGTTCTGTACTGCAATAAGTTGGTGAAAAACTGTGAGGTTATGCAAATATCGTAATTGTGAACGAAACAGTGTAAAAGAGCGTTTTTCAATACAAGTGCGAATCTTAAGTTAGGTTAAGATATGAACCGTCGTAAAACCGCATTAAACAATGTCACTTAGTGAGATGCAGTGTTTTTCACCATTACAAGTCGGGAACTGCGATATCTAATGTGAAAGTGCATGAAACCGTCGTAATGTTGTAGAGAGCATTGTAAAGTAGCGAGTAAAACGTTTTCTAACGATAGAAGTGCGAAGGTTATGTTAGGTTGAATTATGTTAGTTTAAGCTAGGTAGCGTCGTGAGACCACCAAAAAGGACGTCATCTAACGAGATAGTGTTGTTTTATTGCATGTACGAAATTGCAATAGGTGAAATATGAAAGCACACAAAACGGCATGAACAAGCCAGATACTGCGTGTTGTACCGTTACAAGTGCGAAACTGCTCTAATGTGATATTCTCGTTAAAGAGCATGCAAACATCGTGAAACCTTAAAGAACGATGTCATTTAGCGAGATACAGCGTTCTGTACTGCAATAAGTTGGTGAAAAACTGTGAGATCTATCAAATATCGTAATTGTGAACGAAACAGTGTAATTGAGCGTAATTAGATACAAGTGCGAATGTTAGGTTAGGTTGAGATATCAACCGTCGTAAAACCGCATTAAACAATGTCACTTAGTGAGATTTAGTGTTTTCAACATTACAAGTCGGGAACTACGATATCTAATAGGAAAGCGCATGAAACCGTCGTAATCTTGTAGAAAACATTGTAAAGCTGCGAGTAAAACGTTTTCTAACGACAGAAGTGCGAAGGTTAGGTTAGGTTAGGTTAGTTTAAGCTAGGTAACGTCGTGAAACTACCAAAAACGACGTCATCTAACGAGATAGTGTTGTTTTATTGCGAGTATTAAACTGCGATAGGTGAAATGTTGTGAAAGCACACAAAACGGCATGAAAAAGCCAAATACTGCGTGTTCTACCGTTACAAGTGCGAAACTGCTATGTTGTGATATTCTCGTTAAAGCGCATGCAAGCATCGTGAAACCTTAAAGAACAATGTCATTTAGCGAGATACAGCGTTCTGTACTGCAATAAGTTGGTGAAAAACTGTGAGGTTATGCAAATATCGTAATTGTGAACGAAACAGTGTAATAGAGCGTTTTTAGATACAAGTGCGAATGTTCGGTTAGGTTAAGATATGAACCGTCGTAAAACCGCATTAAACAATGTCAGTGAGATGCAGTGTTTTTCACCATTACAAGTCGGGAACTGCGATATCTAATGTGAAAGCGCTTGCAACCGTCGTTAGGTTAGGTTAGGTTAGGTTAGGTTAGGTTAGGTTTGGTTAGGTTAGGTTAGGTTAGGTTAGATTAGGTTAGGTTGGGTTAGGTTAGGTTAGGTTAGGTTACGTTGGGTTAGGTTAGGTTAGGTTAGGTTACGTTAGGTTAGGTTAGGTTACGTTAGGTTAGGTTAGGTTAGGTAAGGATAATTTGGTTAGGTTAGGTAAGGATAATTTGGTTAGGTTAGGTAGGGTTAGGTTAGGTTAGGTTAGGTTGGGGTGGGTGTTGTTGGGTTGGGTTGGGTTGGGTTAGGTTTGGTTAGGTTAGGTTAGGTTACGTTAGGTTAGGTTAGGTTAGGGTACGTTAGGTTATGTTAGGTTAGGTTAGGTTACGTTAGGTTAGGTTAGATCAGGTAAGGTTAGGTTACGTTAGAATAGGTTAGGTTAGGTTAGGTTACGTTAGGTTAGGTTAGGTTAGGTTAGGTTTGGTTAGGTTAGGTTAGGTTAGCTTAGGTTAGGTTAGGTTAGGTTGGGTTGGGTTGGGTTAGGTTGGGTTAGGTTAGGTTAGGTTAGGTTAGGTTGGGTTAGGTTAGTTTAGGTTAGGTTAGGTTAGGTTAGGTTGGGTTGGGTTGGGTTTTGTTAGGTTAGGTTAGGTTAGGTTAGGTAAGGTTAGGTTAGGTTAGGTTACGTTAGGTTAAGGTATGAACCGTCGTAAATCCGCGTTAAACAATGTCACTTAGTGAGATGCAGTGTTTTTCACCTCTACAAGTTGGGAACTGCGATATCTAATGTGAAAGCGCTTGAAACCGTCGTAATGTTGTAGAAAGCAATGTAAAGTAGCGAGTAAAACGTTTTCTAACGATAGATGTCCGAAGGTTATGTTAGGTTGAGTTATGTTAGTTTAAGCTAGGTAGCGTCGTGAAACCACCAAAAACGACGTCATCTAACGAGATAGTGTTGTTTTATTGCGAGTACGAAACTGCGATAGGTGAAATGTTGTGAAAGCACACAAAACGTCATGAACAAGCCAAATACGGCGTGTTGTACCGTTACAAGTGCGAAACTGCCATGTTGTGATATTCTCGTTAAAGCGCATGCAAGCATCGTGAAACCTTAAAGAATGATGTCATTTAGCGAGAGACAGCGTTCTGTACTGTAATAAGTTGGTGAAAAACTGTGAGGTCATGCAAATATCGTAATTGTGAACGAAACAGTGTAATAGAGCGTTTTGAGATACAAGCGCGAATGTTAGGTTAGGTCAAGATATGAACCGTCGTAAAACCGCATTGAACAATGTCACTTTGTGAGATGCAGGTTTTTTCACCATTACAAGTCGGGAACTGCGATATCTAATGTGAAAGTGCATGAAACCGTCGTAATGTTGTAGAGAGCATTGTAAAGTAGCGAGTAAAACGTTTTCTAACGATAGAAGTGCGAAGGTTATGTTAGGTTGAATTATATTAGTTTAAGCTAGGTAGCGTCGTGAGACCACCAAAAAGGACGTCATCTAACGAGATAGTGTTGTTTTATTGCATGTACGAAATTGCAATAGGTGAAATGTGAAAGCACACAAAACGGCATGAACAAGCCAGATACTGCGTGTTGTACCGTTACAAGTGCGAAACTGCTCTAATGTGATATTCTCGTTAAAGCGCATGCAAACATCGTGAAACCTTAAAGAACGATGTCATTTAGCGAGATACAGCGTTCTGTACTGCAATAAGTTGGTGAAAAACTGTGAGATCTAGCAAATATCGTAATTGTGAACGAAACAGTGTAATTGAGCGTAATTAGATACAAGTGCGAATGTTAGGTTAGGTTGAGATATCAACCGTCGTAAAACCGCATTAAACAATGTCACTTAGTGAGATTTAGTGTTTTTCAACATTACAAGTCGGGAACTACGATATCTAATAGGAAAGCGCATGAAACCGTCGTAATCTTGTAGAAAACATTGTAAAGCTGCGAGTAAAACGTTTTCTAACGACAGAAGTGCGAAGGTTAGGTTAGGTTAGGTTAGTTTAAGCTAGGTAACGTCGTGAAACTACCAAAAACGACGTCATCTAACGAGATAGTGTTGTTTTATTGCGAGTATTAAACTGCGATAGGTGAAATGTTGTGAAAGCACACAAAACGGCATGAAAAAGCCAAATACTGCGTGTTCTACCGTTACAAGTGCGAAACTGCTATGTTGTGATATTCTCGTTAAAGCGCATGCAAGCATCGTGAAACCTTAAAGAATGATGTCATTTAGCGAGAGACAGCGTTCTGTACTGTAATAAGTTGGTGAAAAACTGTGAGGTCATGCAAATATCGTAATTGTGAACGAAACAGTGTAATAGAGCGTTTTGAGATACAAGCGCGAATGTTAGGTTAGGTCAAGATATGAACCGTCGTAAAACCGCATGTAACAATGTCACTTTGTGAGATGCAGGTTTTTTCACCATTACAAGTCGGGAACTGCGATATCTAATGTGAAAGTGCATGAAACCGTCGTAGTGTTGTAGAGAGCATTGTAAAGTAGCGAGTAAAACGTTTTCTAACGATAGAAGTGCGAAGGTTATGTTAGGTTGAATTATGTTAGTTTAAGCTAGGTAGCGTCGTGAGACCACCAAAAAGGACGTCATCTAACGAGATAGTGTTGTTTTATTGCATGTACGAAATTGCAATAGGTGAAATGTGAAAGCACACAAAACGGCATGAACAAGCCAGATACTGCGTGTTGTACCGTTACAAGTGCGAAACTGCTCTAATGTGATATTCTCGTTAAAGCGCATGCAAACATCGTGAAACCTTAAAGAACGATGTCATTTAGCGAGATACAGCGTTCTGTACTGCAATAAGTTGGTGAAAAACTGTGAGATCTAGCAAATATCGTAATTGTGAACGAAACAGTGTAATTGAGCGTAATTAGATACAAGTGCGAATGTTAGGTTAGGTTGAGATATCAACCGTCGTAAAACCGCATTAAACAATGTCACTTAGTGAGATTTAGTGTTTTTCAACATTACAAGTCGGGAACTACGATATCTAATAGGAAAGCGCATGAAACCGTCGTAATCTTGTAGAACACATTGTAAAGCTGCGAGTAAAACGTTTTCTAACGACAGAAGTGCGAAGGTTAGGTTAGGTTAGGTTAGTTTAAGCTAGGTAGCGTCGTGAAACTACCAAAAACGACGTCATCTAACGAGATAGTGTTGTTTTATTGCGAGTATTAAACTGCGATAGGTGAAATGTTGTGAAAGCACACAAAACGGCATGAACAAGCCAAATACTGCGTGTTCTACCGTTACAAGTGCGAAACTGCTATATTGTGATATTCTCGTTAAAGCGCATGCAAGCATCGTGAAACCTTAAAGAACAATGTCATTTAGCGAGATACAGCGTTCTGTACTGCAATAAGTTGGTGAAAAACTGTGAGGTTATGCAAATATCGTAATTGTGAACGAAACAGTGTAATAGAGCGTTTTTAGATACAAGTGCGAATGTTCGGTTAGGTTAAGATATGAACCGTCGTAAAACCGCATTAAACAATGTCAGTGAGATGCAGTGTTTTTCACCATTACAAGTCGGGAACTGCGATATCTAATGTGAAAGCGCTTGCAACCGTCGTTAGGTTAGGTTAGGTTAGGTTAGGTTAGGTTTGGTTAGGTTAGGTTAGGTTAGGTTAGATTAGGTTAGGTTGGGTTGAGTTGGGTTAGGTTAGGTTAGGTTAGGTTACGTTGGGTTAGGTTAGGTTAGGTTAGGTTACGTTAGGTTAGGTTAGGTTAGGTTAGGTAAGGATAATTTGGTTAGGTTAGGTAAGGTTAGGTTAGGTTAGGTTAGGTTGGGGTGGGTGTTGTTGGGTTGGGTTGGGTTGGGTTAGGTTTGGTTAGGTTAGGTTAGGTTACGTTAGGTTAGGTTAGGTTAGGGTACGTTAGGTTATGTTAGGTTAGGTTAGGTTACGTTAGGTTAGGTTAGATCAGGTAAGGTTAGGTTACGTTAGAATAGGTTAGGTTAGGTTAGGTTACGTTAGGTTAGGTTAGGTTAGGTTAGGTTTGGTTAGGTTAGGTTAGCTTAGGTTAGGTTAGGTTAGGTTGGGTTGGGTTGGGTTAGGTTGGGTTAGGTTAGGTTAGGTTAGGTTAGGTTAGGTTAGTTTAGGTTAGGTTAGGGTAGGTTAGGTTGGGTTGGGTTTGGTTAGGTTAGGTTAGGTTAGGTTACGTTAGGTTAAGGTATGAACCGTCGTAAATCCGCGTTAAACAATGTCACTTAGTGAGATGCAGTGTTTTTCACCTTTACAAGTTGGGAACTGCGATATTTAATGTGAAAGCGCTTGCAACCGTCGTTAGGTTAGGTTAGGTTAGGTTAGGTTAGGTTAGGTTAGGTTAGGTTTGGTTAGGTTAGGTTAGGTTAGGTTAGATTAGGTTAGGTTGGGTTGAGTTGGGTTAGGTTAGGTTAGGTTAGGTTAGGTTACGTTGGGTTAGGTTAGGTTAGGTTAGGTTACGTTAGGTTAGGTTAGGTTACGTTAGGTTAGGTTAGGTTAGGTAAGGATAATTTGGTTAGGTTAGGTAAGGATAATTTGGTTAGGTTAGGTAAGGTTAGGTTAGGTTAGGTTAGGTTGGGGTGGGTGTTGTTGGGTTGGGTTGGGTTGGGTTAGGTTTGGTTAGGTTAGGTTAGGTTACGTTAGGTTAGGTTAGGTTAGGGTACGTAAGGTTATGTTAGGTTAGGTTAGGTTACGTTAGGTTAGGTTAGATCAGGTAAGGTTAGGTTACGTTAGAATAGGTTAGGTTAGGTTAGGTTACGTTAGGTTAGGTTAGGTTAGGTTAGGTTTGGTTAGGTTAGGTTAGGTTAGCTTAGGTTAGGTTAGGTTAGGTTGGGTTGGGTTGGGTTAGGTTGGGTTAGGTTAGGTTAGGTTAGGTTAGGTTGGGTTAGGTTAGTTTAGGTTAGGTTAGGTTAGGTTAGGTTGGGTTGGGTTTGGTTAGGTTAGGTTAGGTTAGGTTAGGTAAGGTTAGGTTAGGTTAGGTTACGTTAGGTTAAGGTATGAACCGTCGTAAATCCGCGTTAAACAATGTCACTTAGTGAGATGCAGTGTTTTTCACCTTTACAAGTTGGGAACTGCGATATCTAATGTGAAAGCGCTTGAAACCGTCGTAATGTTGTAGAAAGCAATGTAAAGTAGCGAGTAAAACGTTTTCTAACGATAGAAGTCCGAAGGTTATGTTAGGTTGAGTTATGTTAGTTTAAGCTAGGTAGCGTCGTGAAACCACCAAAAATGACGTCATCTAACGAGATAGTGTTGTTTTATTGCGAGTACGAAACTGCGATAGGTGAAATGTTGTGAAAGCACACAAAACGTCATGAACAAGCCAAATACGGCGTGTTGTACCGTTACAAGTGCGAAACTGCTATGTTGTGATATTCTCGTTAAAGCGCATGCAAGCATCGTGAAACCTTAAAGAATGATGTCATTTAGCGAGAGACAGCGTTCTGTACTGTAATAAGTTGGTGAAAAACTGTGAGGTCATGCAAATATCGTAATTGTGAACGAAACAGTGTAATAGAGCGTTTTGAGATACAAGCGCGAATGTTAGGTTAGGTCAAGATATGAACCGTCGTAAAACCGCATTGAACAATGTCACTTTGTGAGATGCAGGTTTTTTCACCATTACAAGTCGGGAACTGCGATATCTAATGTGAAAGTGCATGAAACCGTCGTAATGTTGTAGAGAGCATTGTAAAGTAGCGAGTAAAACGTTTTCTAACGATAGAAGTGCGAAGGTTATGTTAGGTTGAATTATATTAGTTTAAGCTAGGTAGCGTCGTGAGACCACCAAAAAGGACGTCATCTAACGAGATAGTGTTGTTTTATTGCATGTACGAAATTGCAATAGGTGAAATGTGAAAGCACACAAAACGGCATGAACAAGCCAGATACTGCGTGTTGTACCGTTACAAGTGCGAAACTGCTCTAATGTGATATTCTCGTTAAAGCGCATGCAAACATCGTGAAACCTTAAAGAACGATGTCATTTAGCGAGATACAGCGTTCTGTACTGCAATAAGTTGGTGAAAAACTGTGAGATCTAGCAAATATCGTAATTGTGAACGAAACAGTGTAATTGAGCGTAATTAGATACAAGTGCGAATGTTAGGTTAGGTTGAGATATCAACCGTCGTAAAACCGCATTAAACAATGTCACTTAGTGAGATTTAGTGTTTTTCAACATTACAAGTCGGGAACTACCATATCTAATAGGAAAGCGCATGAAACCGTCGTAATCTTGTAGAAAACATTGTAAAGCTTCGAGTAAAACGTTTTCTAACGACAGAAGTGCGAAGGTTAGGTTAGGTTAGTTTAAGCTAGGTAACGTCGTGAAACTACCAAAAACGACGTCATCTAACGAGATAGTGTTGTTTTATTGCGAGTATTAAACTGCGATAGGTGAAATGTTGTGAAAGCACACAAAACGGCATGAAAAAGCCAAATACTGCGTGTTCTACCGTTACAAGTGCGAAACTGCTATGTTGTGATATTCTCGTTAAAGCGCATGCAAGCATCGTGAAACCTTAAAGAACAATGTCATTTAGCGAGATACAGCGTTCTGTACTGCAATAAGTTGGTGAAAAACTGTGAGGTTATGCAAATATCGTAATTGTGAACGAAACAGTGTAATAGAGCGTTTTTAGATACAAGTGCGAATGTTCGGTTAGGTTAAGATATGAACCGTCGTAAAACCGCATTAAACAATGTCAGTGAGATGCAGTGTTTTTCACCATTACAAGTCGGGAACTGCGATATCTAATGTGAAAGCGCTTGCAACCGTCGTTAGGTTAGGTTAGGTTAGGTTAGGTTAGGTTAGGTTTGGTTAGGTTAGGTTAGGTTAGGTTAGATTAGGTTAGGTTGGGTTGAGTTGGGTTAGGTTAGGTTAGGTTAGGTTACGTTGGGTTAGGTTAGGTTAGGTTAGGTTA